>NC_059352.1:28268203-28570703 GCF_019703515.2 Myxocyprinus asiaticus
CACCAACAATATCAAATGGGCTCTGTATGAATAATACAATTTCTTTTTTTAAAAACTCACCGACTGAAGTCTGATAGCATCTGAAAAGCAGCCAGATTAATGGACTGATTCACAAATTGTGGCGAAAGGACTTTTGGAATAAAGGTCGTATTATGATGAAGAATGACTCCTGAATCCTCTGGCAACCAGTGCAATTACAACTCACTCACAAACAGCGCATGGAGCTCACCAACATGTTTAGTGGAAGCAACAGCCAGCAGAGACGCTGCTTTCAAAGACATCCACTTAAGATCTGCACCACCCAATGGTTCGAACAGTGGTGCACTAAGGAATTCTAGCACAAGTGGCACGTCCCACACAGGAAAAGGGTTCACACAAACCAGCTTTAAACACCTTGATCCCTTCGAAAAATTGCAAACAAGGCTATGAGACCCCAAAGAGGAACCACCAGCTGAGGCATGAGGTGTAGATATGGCAGCAACATACACCTTTAAAGTAGAAGCATCTTTGTTGTCATCCAATAGATGTTGCAATAAGCTCAAGACTTTTGGCACAGTACAGTGGACAGGATCAAATCCCTGATCCCCACACCATGAAGAGAATATTCTTCCAACGAGCAGCATAAAGCTGTTGCATTGAAGTAGCTCTGACATTATCAATGGTTTGGACTACTGCAAACAACTCTTTGTTCCATTCAGAGTGAGGCAAGTTTTTGAATGTGCTCTAGCAATATCCTGGTGTTGTGTAGAGCATGCAGTCTTGTTGGGGCAAAAAGCAACCAATCGTCTAAATAAGGCAGAATCCTCATGCCTTTGGACCAAAGAGGAGACAGGGCTGCACTCATGCATCTTGTAAAAACACAAGGAGCAAGAGACAGACTGAATGGTAGGACTCTGAACTGAAAAACTTGACCCTAGAAGCTGAATCATAGAAACTTTCTCTGGTGGTGTACAATGGGAACATGAAAATAAGCATCTTTTAAATCTACACTCACAAACCAGTCTCCTTTCATCACAGACCGAAGAACGTCGGCAGTGTGCAACATGTGAAAAGGAAGCGACTTTAGGAACACATTTAGACGTCACAAGTCCAGAACTGGACGAAAACTGCCATCCTTCTTTGGAACGAGGAAGTACGTTGAGTAAAAACTGTCCCTCTGACGGAGGGGAAGATCTTTTTCCCTCCAACAGTGAACAAATTTCCAGAGAAAGAGCCATTGAATGGGTTATATCCTCGACAACTGTCGGAAGAATTCCAGAAAACTTGGGGGCCGGTGTCAGAACTGCAAAGTATATCCCCTGATCAAAGTTGCCATAACCCAGGGGTCTGACACCGAAGTTCTCCAATAGTTTATATGAAACGACCGACTGCCAGCCCAAGCACTTGAGGGTTTGTGGCTTCTGCCTTTAGCACCTGCGGGGGGACACTGACATGGACCCCCCTGAGGCTGATTGTGAAATGGGCGACGGCCCTGGGCCTCCTCAACACCCCGAGGACGCTGTGGGGCCTGAGGTTGGGAAGCAGTGTGGAGACGCAATCGCTGCTCTGGTATCGGGTAGCGATGATGAGCTGGAGCTGGCGGCATCCTAAAAGTAGGTGCTTGTGTGACCTGAGTCAGCTGACGGGAAGCTTCCGACAGCTTAATTCTCTTCTCCAATACCTCAGAGACATTGGGGCCAAACAATTGGCAGTTCCCTCAGGGTCTTTTTATAATCTTCAGGCAGCCTCACCTGAGCAAGCCATACCTGGCGCCAGGCTGTTAGAAAGGTTGCTGAGAGTGTACCCAGCTCACAAGTCACATGACCCATGGCTAACAAAACCATCTGTAGAAACTGAGTCACATAAGAGTCTACATTTGACGACCCCAACATGGTGTTGCAGATAAGAAGCAGCTGACAGATAGTATTCTCTGAGTTACATAAGCTACTGACTTGTATGCCTTCTTTAATAGCGTGTTAGTACATCCACACTGAGCATACATTGCTCACATCCCCGATGAATGATCAGAACCCCCGCTTGAGCCACCCGCAACAGACAGGCTGGAGAAAACCTCCTGAGAGGGAGGATGCATAGCAGCATCAACCAATTCTTCTTCATGAAAATGCGAATTGGAGGCACTCATGGAAAGATATTCCAAATCAATATTATGTGGAGTTTGGAAATCGCCAAGCGACCAGTGACCCAGTGAAATTGCCAGTGTCTTCCCAGAGGGCATGGCCGATACTAGGAGTTGAAGAGCTTGAAGAAGACACTTCATCTCCGCCATTTCTGATGAGAGATCAGCGACAGTCTTCAACAGCAAATACTCAAAATTGTAAGTTTGCGGCACAGATTTCTTATTTTGCCAGCAGAGCACCAGCCGCTGCTGATGTATGGTGCTTTTGAGCATACCGCGGGACTGGATCATGTTGTACGAGGCTAACAGGAGAATAAGGATCCAACTCAGCTAGGCGAAGCTGCCTCTCTGACATCGGAAACATACTACAGTGAATCCATCAAAGCCTCTCCTAAATGCTAAATTCCTAAACATGATGGGCAGCGATCGTGTCCATCATCGAGAAGCGTATTCGGACACAGTTTACAACTTGGTGGAAAGCCAATGACAAGGGAGCCGTGAGCCATGATTTAGCCAAATAATACACACCCTCGGTTAGGACCATAGGAAATCAAAACAGCTGATAATAAGCAAGCCCAGGGAATTGAGCCATAAAATATAATCTTCGGATAGAACCAAAGTTAGCTGCATCGTGACAAAAAACACCCAGAACAAAATGTGAACAAATCATCTGGCAGTTGGATAGCGCCGCGATAAAGTGTTGCACGATAGTAAGTATGTAACAGAAGATTATTTAAAAAAAATATTGTATGCTTTTGGGGAAACCGTTACCTAAGTGCGGTCAGACACCATCCACCAGATAGTACTGTGAAGCACAGGGTATCGCCAACACTAACAATCAATATCAAATAATATACACTCACGTATGATGAAAGATGAAAAAAATCCATCCAGATAATGGTGTAGAGAGCACTGTCACAGCTTGAGAGGGCGAATCCTCGCTATTCAGTTAAGCTGCACTGGACAGCGAGGAGAAGACAATGCCCTATCATACAGTGAGAAAGCGAAAGAGGCTGGGCACCGAGCTGCTGCGGTATATATCCTTGCAGCTCGGTCTGCGTCTGATGTGACTTTGGCTGTGTTCCACTTCAAATTTTTATGCCCTTCCCTCTCTAACTTCCCTCTGTCTCACGGACTCGGATGTACGTCATTGCTTACGTTGCATGAGTGTCCACTACTGGCGGAACCAGTGGGTTTAACTGGAACACCCTAAACCCTTGATCACATTGAAGGCTGATGTCAATTTGTGGAATTATTAAGTGATTTTTGCACCTGAGAAAACAATGTTTTCGGAGATTGATGAAACCACAGATTCAGGTAATTCTGTCTGAATTGTAATTTCAGAGGCTTATGTATAAATCTCATATGTTTAATTTTTTTTTATTAGAATTGTTAGAAAGGATTAATCAACTTTTACAAAAACGAATATGGTAACATAACAGTGAACACATACAGTATAACTGTGTGACAAACAGATTAAGATAGCTACAAGAATTATGCTGTTAAATCTCAATATAACTTTTCTAAACTGCTTAATTGACCTAACTTCACTTTCAATATACATTAGAGTTGTGTGGGGGTGGGGTTTATGAAGTACGATGTGCTGTCACATCACAATCGAGTTGCATTGTGGGATACGGAGCTGCCTGAAGCGTACATCAGAGTAGGCTCGCTCCCTCGGTCAAAATCGAGGGGTTGAGGGTCTGTCAACAGAAACTTCCCTCGCTCACTTGATGAAGTGGAACGGACTTCCAAAATGGCAGCGGGGATTCCCCTGAGGGGAAGTGCTTAGGGGAGTTAGCGAGTGGTTGTTAAAAGTGAAGTGGAATGCAGCCTTTGTTGTTATATTTTCTCAACCTATCTGGCTGGCGCTGCGATTATCCACTAGTGCTTAGCACCGCCTCTGGCGGTCAGGAGGAATGAAACAGAACTTGAAATACACACTCGTTCTCCTTTTTACTAGATGAAGCAACAGCTCTGTCTCAATGTGTGATGAATATTGTCCAATGTTATCCACAGTAACTTCCCCGATAATGCGGAAGTGATCGTGCATAGGAAAGATAGGACTGAGTGAATTGATAATGGTTTCAAACATTGTTCCATATTTGTTCCAGCTGGTGTTGACAGCTGACAGTGTTGACAAAATAACATTTTGCAAATAATAAATTAACAAAATGTAGTAGCCATTTTTTAAACAAGTGTAGGTGTTACAACTAATAAATACACATTGTTAAACCCTTTCTCCTTTTTACTAGATGAAGCAACAGCTCTGTCTCAATGTGTGATGAATATTGTCCAATGTTATCCACAGGAACTCCCCCATAATGTGGAAGTGACTGTGCATAGGACAGATAGGACTGAGTGAATTTCAAACATTGCTCTATATTTGTTCCAGCTGGTGTTGACAGCTGACACTGGTGACAAAATAACAGCATTTTGCAAATAATAAATTAACAAAATGTATTAGCCATTTTTTCTAGTGGTGCTAGCTTCTAATAGGATCTTAAAATGAAGAAATATATATATACACAGATTGTATAGGTGAATTTTATATTATTTTATAAAATTTCTGTTTATTTTTAAATAAGTGTAGGTGTTACAACTAATAAATAAATAAATACAATATATTTGTATTTACAAAATAAACATAAATTCTATCAAATTTACCTATAGAATCTGTGCATAATATATATATATATATATATATATATATATATATATATATATATATATATATATATATATATATATATATATATATATATGAACTCAGCAAAAAAAGAAACGTCCCTTTTTAAGGACACTATATTTTAAATAATTTCGAAAAATCCAAATAACTTTACAGATCTTTATTGTAAAGGGTTTAATCAATGTTCTCCATGCTTGTTCAATGAACCAAAAACAATTAATGAACATGCACCTGTGGAACGGTCATTAAGACACTAACAGCTTACAGACGGTGGACAATTAAGGTCACAGTTATAAAGACTTAGGACACTAAAGAGACCTTTCTACTGACTCTGAAAAACACCAAAAGAAAGATGCCCAGGGTCCCTGCTCATCTGCGTGAACATGCCTTAGGCATACTGCATGGAGGCATGAGGACTGCAGATGTGGCCAGGGCAATATATTGCAATGTCCATACTGTAAAATTCCTAGGAGAGCACTACAGGGAGACAGGAAGGACAGCTGATTGTCCTCGCAGTGGCAGACCACGTGTAACAACACCTGCACAGGATCGGTACATCCAAATATCACACCTGCGGGACAGGTACAAGATGGCAACAACATCTGCCCGAGTTACACCAAGAACACACAATCCCTCCATCAGTGCTCAGACTGTCCGCAATAGGCTGAGAGAGGCTGGACTGATATATATAAAATACAACATATTTTATTTATTAGTTGTAACACCTACACTTATTTAAAAATAAACTATACACAGATTGTATAGGTGAATTTTATAGAATTTCTGTTTATTTTTAAATAAGTGTAGGTGTTACAACTAATAAATAAATAAATGTATTTATTTTATTAGTATAAAATACTATAAAATTAACCTATAAATTCATTGGCCTTGATGATCAAACAGCAGGTAAAATATTGAAAAAGGACCTACAGGATAAAGGCTGACTTTAATATTACCTGATTTTATGTTTTATAAAACGTCTCTGGTGATTTCACAATTAAGGACACAGCTGTGAAACCTTATTTTAGAGGTAATTATATATATATATATATATATATATATATATATATATATATATATATATATATATATATATATATATATATATTTTTTTTTTTTTTTTTTTCATTCTTTTTCACCCAATTTGGAATGCCCAGTTCCCAGTGCGCTTTTAAGTCCTCGTGGTCACGTAGTGATTCGCCTCAATCCGGGTGGCGGAGGATGAATCCCAGTTGCCTCCGCGTCTGAAACCATCAACCTGCGCATCTAATCACATGGCTTGTTGAGCGCGTTGCCACGGAGACATAGCACGTGCGGAGGCTTCATGCCACCCACCGCGGCATCCGCGCTCAACTCACCACGCGCCCCACCAAGAATGAACCACATTATAGCGACCACGAGGAGGTTACCCCTTGTGACTCTACCCTCCCTAGCAACAGGGCCAATTTGGTTGCTTAGGAGACCTGGGTGGAATCACTCAGCACGCCCTGGGATTCGAACTAGCGAACTCCAGGGGTGGTAGCCAGCGTCTTTTTCCACTGAGCTACCCAGGCCCCTTAAGAGGTAAAATTGTTATAACCACTTCCTTCCACCAGGACACAGTAGTAATGTTCCCTTTCAAGTCAGTCACTTCGACAGTGCATCAATAGCTGACGCTATGGGAAACACCTCCCAAGTGTAATCACACCAATCTATTGGCATATGGTGCTTGATGCTCCGCCCTTGATGCACGCATCATCACGGGCATATAAACTGGGGCACAGCTCCATTTCATCAGAATTTTTCTCTTCTCTCATGCTCTGGATGCTCAAATGTTCACTTCATTGGTGAAATGGCACACCTTAACGAGTCGATTATTTTTTACCTCCCTGCTTGTGCTCCGATGAACAGCGTATCTTTTTAACTCTTCCGTGTTTAATATTGTGAATTGTGTTGAGTGTGTTTCTTTCAGTGAAAAGAAACTGAAAGAGTATTTTGCTTAACAACGTATTTATAAAGATGATGTTTTGCAAATGTTTCCACAAGCATATAAAAAACGAGCAATATATCCCTCTGTCTGATGGGTACGAGCACTGTTTAATATAAGTGCCATTTGTCAAGACTCACTGTGTTCACTGTGAATGCATAAAACCCAAGTAGCTTTGCTCTTGGCTCGATTTCGGTTTATTTGTTACTAATACAAATGCACAACTGACCTTCTCCACATGAAGGGTTTTAGGAAAGAAGAAGTATGGGATGGAGGTGAGAGCGAGACCTCCAGCAGTGATGAGCAGACCCATCCACCATGCGCCAACCCAGCGAGGGTCAGTAGGGGTTAACTCCAATGCCTCCCCTGTAGAACAGAAACTGCGTAACATGTAATAATGTATCTTCATTAATTACAAGAGTAACATACCGAAAAGGAATAGTCTATTGCTAGGATTTAAAAGGAAACAAACTAGAATCGGCTCTGTCCACGTCCACATAAATCCGCAGAACCACAGAGCCCAGGAGGTATCCAAAAGAAGGTCCAAACACTGACACAGCAAAGAGAATAGCTGAAATATACAAAAAAGACATCTAATTATTCTTCACAGTTCTTTTTTAATAAGTAATAACTTCAAAACAGAACTTACCAATATAGAGAGGAGAATTTTCAGGCCCTGCAAAGTCATCTATGTAAGAGATGCCAAAAGGCTGGATAGGAACAGAACCGATTCCAAACAGCAGCTGGGCCGTAGCCATTAATACCCAAAATTTACTGGTGTCCACAAGCTTCCGGGTATCCTCCTGACCACAAACCTCAGCACCTGTTGCATTTGCATGCAAATAACACATGTCCTGTCTTTTTGCTGTTGGTTTAAAACACAGAGATACACCACATTAGAACTTCATCTAACCATTATCAGTGCCAAATGTTATCAGTCTTCCAAATATTCATGTTTAGTAACAACTTTGATAAATGTTTGATTTTCTCAAGGGCTGGTGATGAGCACAACATATGCATAATATGCATGCCTAAAAATGTATTTGGCCATAATAATAAATGTATGAATGTCATTTCATTATACAGTTTTACATGTGGCTTTTTGGGGCCATTGTACTGGAGGCAAAAGTGCTCACACAGCAAGAATAATCTCCTGCAATTTGCTGGGGGCACAATAAAATAAGGCATGATTTGCCACTCCTGAAGGTTAAGGTTTAAAATGACTGGCTACATATTTACTTTAACCTTTGCATACTATTGTAATGTGTAAGGTCAAATCACAGTATCTGCAGGCAGAATAGGGGAAGTAAAAACTAAAGTGATGAAAAACTAAAAGATGTAGGGAGTTAACTTTTATCTTCTGGACTAAATTCCAGGTGATCTTAACTTGAGTCTGAGCAATGAAAGCAAGGATCTTTGCAGTCTTGCCTCTTTTGTACCTCATCTAATCTTTTATGTTCTCATCTCTTTCCCTTTTTCCTCTTTGTTCTCTCCTTTTTTAACTTTATTTATTTCCTCATGGCATTTTTCCCAACCTAATGCTAAACCCTGTCTAAGCAGTGGTTTGTGGAGGGTCACAACAGTACAGTATCCCTTTCTGCAGCAACTTTCTATAGTCCTCTCTGCATTATAACCTCTGTTATGTCTAAGCTGATGTTTATCATCCAGCTATGCCATTTTAGATCCTTACTTTGTTTTGTCTAGGTTACTACAGAGCGACTTGAGACCTTTTAAATGAAGCTACTGGTATTAAAATTTTGATGAGTTTAGGGGCTAAGATTCATTACTCTGGAGCATGAAAGAACATAAACAGAAAAACAAATAAAAACAGAAAATAGGGATAAAGAGAGATGCAGAATTAAAATTTATTCGAACAGATATGTTACATATGTTAATATGTTTCCACATATTTTTTTTTCAGCTTGTGTGATTCTTATTATGAACGAAAGACATAATAAGGTCTGTGGATATGACTGTACCACTTCCTGTCTATTTTGCGCACTGACTGCTGTATGTTCCTGCCATTCAGAATGCAGAGCAGGTTGTGGTTTGTTTAGTATTTAACTTTATAATTAATAAAGTAATGCAGAAAAATATTGAGCTCTCACCATGTAGAACAGAGTCAAAGGTGTAGGGCTGAGACAGGAAGTGAGGTAGAGCTAGGATCAGGGCACTAATTGACATTAGCAGGCCACCCAGTCCAATGAAGCGAGGTCGATGAACCCGACTACCCAAGTAACTGACAAACGCTATCAACACTGTGTTTCCTACCTACAAAGAGCAGAAAAACATGTCACACAAAGTAGCCAATCTATTTCTATTCATCAATATTTATTGCTCTGGAATGTTTAATTATGATTGGTCAATTGCTGCATTCTGTCATCAAATATTTTAATATAATGATCCCTAAACTGTATATTTGACAGTTTTAGGTTCATTCTTTAAACTCATCAATTCACAACAACAACAACAATATGACACTCATTGATTTGCAACAGCTAACAGCTAACTGGATGGCAGCAAGAAAGAAAATATTTGTATAGATTAAATGCCATCACATCTAGAATTCACTTTCCCAAATTAGAGAATTTCAAAATTAAATAAATAAAATAAAAATACATCTTAAATCAGCCAAAGTTGGATTGCTGGTCTTGGTTGGTTTAGATGGTCTTCCAGCCTGGTTAAGGTGGTCTTCAGATGGTCTAGACAGTCCAGGTTTGGTCAAACTAGCGTTTAGCTGGTCGGCCAGCTGGTCTCCCAGACTGAACATCTGACAAGTGCCCAAAACCCCTCTAAAACCAGCAATACAGACCGGCCTAAGCAGCTTGGCCAGGCTAGGAGTCCAAGCCTGGTGGTGCCATCTTTAATTTCAATGGCTCCACTAGAGTAGATCTCAACCAAGCTAAATATTACAAATTCTCATTGGCTAATTGTGTGAAGTGTTCAGTACCTCGTGGAGGGAAGAAATGGTTCCTGAGGAAAGGCTATCCAGGCCAAAGCGTATCTCTATTGTGGTGATGGTGCTTTTGAAGTAAGAGCTGTACAAGAGCTGAGTGAGCTGGAGCAGGCCATGACACAACACAAAGATCTGCACAAAGACAGAACAACAAAGAGTACAAGAATGGTCAGGTTATTAACAAATTATAGTTATCAAGTTTACTAAATGTGCTCATATGATTAAATGTTCTTAATGTTCTGTGATCTAAACAAGTGCATTCATCAATATGATGTTGCAGTCACATGGGAGGTATTAGAAAATGCAGATGTTTGGATCTAAAAAACAGCTTAAAATAGAATCAACCAGCTTAGACTGGTCTTAGTTTGTCTCCCAAATCCCAGTGTGGTCAGGCTGGGAGGTGAATCAAACTGTAGAGATGAATCACAACAGAGCTCCTCAACATCTTCAATTAGCACTACAACCCTCTATGAACACGTTGGAGAAAAAATATAAGCCAATAGCGATTCTAAGTCTTTTGATGACATGTAAGCATAATGAAACTGAAAAAGATACTAAGCAAGCCATTTTAATCACGTTATAGCTCTTTAAAAATTTTACATTCTATCAATTTATATGATGTCACAGTTTGAAATTACACACACATTTTTAATACAAAATATTCACAAGGTTGCAACCTATTGATGAAAACAGAATTCTGCATATACAATTTAGTAAGTGAAAAAAATGGGGCAGGGCTATACACAGGTTTTTATCAAACCTCTGCTCAGATCCTGAAAGAGCCTATTTGTTAAATGATGAAGTTAAAATATTTCATAATGTATGATTTCCACTTTAAATATTTAGATATTTAAAAATTTCTTACACTTACTAAATTTTGTATCATGTTTGTTTATATACAGTACTGTGCAAATGTTTTAGGCACTTAAGATGTTTCACAAAAAACATTTGTCTTAAGATGGTTATTTGTATCTTCAGCTTTAGTGTGTCAATAGGAAAAATACATTTTATACACCCAAACATTACTTTTTCAAATAAAAAAGATTAGAATAGAAGAACAGGGCACTCTGCAAGAGATGGCATTGTCCCCACAGAGCCTCCTACTGAACATCGAGTCAGTCTGGGATTACATGAAGAGACAGAAGCAACTGAGCCTAAATAGATAGAAGAACTGTGGTGAATTCTCCAAGAAGTTTAGTACATCCTATCTGCCAACAACTAAGAAAAACTGTGTCCAGGTGTACCTAGGAGAATTGGGGCTGTTTTAAAGGCAAAGGTGGCCACACCAAATATTAAGCTTTTGTTATGTTTACTGGACTATGTATGATGTTAATTGATAAATGAAAACTATTTATGGCATTATTTTTGAAGACATCCTCACTATGCAACATTTTTCACAAGTGCCTAAAACTTTTGCACAGTACTGTACATAATTTGTACGATTTACAAGTATTTACATTGAGTTTACATTGATATGTATAACAAGTGCTAAAATGGTACTACCTCTTTAGGAGTACCGGCAGTTCTGCGAGCAAGTTTTAACCTCATCCGAGCAATGTAAGATTAGTTTAGTTTTACTTTTTGATCAACGACAGTAAATGACAGAAAGGATAGTAAAAGATACATTATTCAAAGAAAATAGTGTGTGCATCTCATCTTTGGACACACATTACACAGAAAGAGTCAAAGCTAACTTTACTCACATAATGTGTGTTGACTTACACTGGCAGCCAAAGGTTTGGAATAATGTACAGATTTAGCTGTTTCAGAAGGAAATTGGTACTTTAATTCACCAAAGTGGCATTCAACTGATCACAAAGTATAGTCAGGACATTACTGATGTAAAAAACAGCACCATCCCTATTTGAAAAAAAGTCATTTTTGGGAAGTCACGTGGCGCCATGTGAGGGTCGGACGTGTGAACGATAAGCTCTGCACATTTTGCTAGTTTTTAATTCTTTTTATGTCATAAACCAATGAGATACGATACACCCTGCTACATAACTGTTCTAAGAAGACATGTCAAAATTCAAAATCCTCAGGCTCTGGAGAAAAGACACTTATGTGCTCAAGCTGATACCTCAGACAAGGCTGCAGACCAGGGACTCGGTTTGGACGGTGTGGTGGGAGAAATTCAACGCCAACTGTCCAACATGTTTGTAATGCTGGCAAAAGTCGTAGCGGACCTGGAAGATCTGGCTGTAATACGTCGAACGATTATGGCGATGGAGGCGAAATTCTCTGAGTTGGTTACAAGAATCGGGGACGTCGAGAAATGGATCGGAGAGGGAATTAGCTGCTAATCTACTAGCGACCAAAGCAGATTTACAGTGCATTTGGGAAAAGCTGGATGACCTTGAGAATCATAATTGGCTAAATAATGTCCAAATTGTTGGAATTCCTGAGAACGAGGAAGGCCGAGATATGGTGAAGTTCCTAGACGAGCTCTTCCTGAGTCTGCTCGACATAACAGGCCATAAGCTGGAAATCAAGCGAGCTCACAGAGTCCCGGCTTGCAGATCTGCTGAGGGCCCCGATCAGTTCTGGCCAAATTTCTGAGATCATCCGATAAATATCTCATGTTACGCGAGGCGAGGAATAAAGTAATGCTTTCTTGGAAGAACTGCAGCATTTTCTTGTTTCCAGACTTTGCGATTTCGACAAAAGAGAAATGTGATCGATTCAAGGAATGCAAGAAAGTCCTACATCAACGGAAGATCGCTTTTGCACTGATGTTTCTGGCAAAATTGAGAACAGATACTAAGGATGGCCGCAAAATATTTACATGCCCACAGCAAGCATTGTCTTTCATAGAGATAATGGGGCGAGTAAGCCATTTGGTGTTTCTCACGTGGCCCCCAAGTGAGCTTGTCTCGCTGAGCATACATCTGACCATCCGAGATATCTGGGTGCCTTTCTTGTTTCTTTTTGTGCTGGTTCTGCCTAGCGGCTGGAGTTTGTTTTGTGGAATAACACTCCTTCGGGACAGTTGTGGATGAATCTGCTCGTTCTTTGTGCTTGTGCCTCCTATTAGCTGGAGTTTGTTTTGTGGAGTATTTTTTGCAGGACATTGGAAGGATTAGGTCAATAAAGTCATTTTTGATCAAATCTAGACAGGCCCCATTTCCAACAGCCATCACTCCAACACCTTATCCTTGAGTAATCATGCTAAATTGCTAATTTGGTACTAGAAAATCACTTGCCATATCAAAACACAGTTGAAAGCTATTTAGTTCGTTAAATGAAGCTTAACATTGTCTTTGTGTTTGTTTTTGAGTTGTCACAGTATGCAATAGACTGGCATGTATTAAGGTCAATATTAGGTCAAAAATGGCAAAAAAGAAACTCTTTCTCTAGAAACTCATCAGTCAATCATTGTTTTGAGGAATAAAGGCTATACACTGCTTGAAATTGCCAAAAAACTGAATATTTCATACAAAGGTGTACACTACAGTCTTCAAAGACAAAGGACAACTGGCTCTAACAAGGACAGAAAAAGATGTGGAAAGCCAGATGTACAACTAAACAAGAGAAAGAGTACATCAGAGTCTCTAGTTTGAGAAATAGATGCCTCACATGTCCTCAGCTGACAGCTTCATTGAATTCTACCCACACAGCACCAGTTTCATGTACAACAGTAAAGAGAAGACTCAGGGGTGCAGGCCTTATGGGAAGAACTGCAAAGAAAAAGGCACTTTTGAAACAGAAAACAAAAAGAAAAAGGATAGAGTGAACAAAGAAACACAGACACTGGACAACAGATAATTGGAAAAGAGTGTTATGGATCTTAACCCCATTGAGTTTTGTGGGATCAGCTATACTGTAAGGTGCATGAGAAGTGCACGACAAGACAGCCACATCTATGGCAAGTGTTACAGGAAGCGTGGGGTCACCTGAGTATCTGGACAAACTGACAGCTAGAATGCCAAGGGTCTGCAAAGCTATCATTGCTGCCTGTGGAGGATTTTTTGATGAGAACTCTCTGAAGTAGTTTTTTTTTTAATTGTAATAGTAATTTTTCACATTATTAATGTCCTGACTATACATTGTGATCAGTTGAATGCCACTTTGATGAATAAAAGTACCGATTTCTTTCCAAAATCTGTATATTATTCCAAACTTTTGGCCGCCAGTGTACATGTACAAATATTTATTGTACAAGTTCTCAAATTCAGCTTTTGAGTTTTGCAACATGTTTTACCTTACAACAGATATCCAACAGGCGTGTTACACTGGTCTGTAGCCATGCTGTGAAATGGAGAATGTTTTAAAAACGGTCTGTGAAAATCCAGGGCATGCTGAGTGACTCCAGCCAGGCCTCGTAAGCAACCAAATTGGCCTGGTTGCTAGGGAGGGTAGAGTCCCATGGGTTAACCTCCTCATGGTCGCTATAATGTGGTTCTCGCTCTCCGTGCGGCACGTGGTGAGTTGAGCGTGGATGCCACGGAGAATAGCGTGAAGCCTCCACACGCGCTGTCTCTGCGGTAACGTGCTCAACAAGCCACGTGATAAGATGTGCGGATTGACGGTCTCAGACACGGAGGCAACTGAGATTCGTCCTCTGCCACCCGGACTGAGGCAAGTCACTACGCCACCATGAGGACTTAGAGCACACTGGGAGTTGGGCATTCAAAATTGGGGAGAAATAGGGAGAAAAAAAAAAAGTCTGTGAAAAAGTTTAGGCAAAATCAAAGTTGACGTTGTTAAATGCAAAAGTAAATATCACGGCTCTAAAGCGATGGTGATACCGCAATCCATGACAACTCAAGAACCACTGCAGCCAAATAAGGTAAATTTCCTTCAGACTGTGTGCTCATGAGACATGCAGTGGAAGGATTTCAGTGCTAAAGTTCTACTGGGGTATAACCCCTTACTGAGACCACTGAAATGCATTGGCAAGACTGCCTGAAATCTAGTAAAATACTACATGACATGCCAATTTAAAACCCCTGCTGAGAAGACCACCTTAGACCAGTATGAATTTCCATGCCGGTCCAGGGCTCCTTGTCCCAAAATCTTCATGAGCTTAAGTAGATTGTAGAAATGGTCTCTACGAACAACTTAAGCTTGCAATGCTTTTGGGAAATGCAGCACAGGCTGGTTTGGAGCTGGTCTAGCTAGTGGACCAGCAGAGCCATGTTGTTTACCAGCAGAACTAAAAGCTGCTTGACCTAGGACATCTCGCTGGTTATATTAGTTAAGAAGCCTGTAGGAGACACCATCAAACCAGAATCCCATGTTGGTAACCAGCATCCAAAACACAACAGCTGGTGGCCAGCTATGCAGGTTTTTTCAGCAGGGACAACACATCAGAAACTGGCTAGTGCACAGAGCTAGTCCTATTTACTTCTTGTAATGGTTGGCAAATGAGATGACATCATGAGTAGAAGCAGAGTAACATTTGCAGAGGTCTCAGAGGTATGAAGCAACCTGATGGGGCATGTAGAGATCTGGACTGGATTTCCTACACAATCACAAGATATAAATCCATCTCCTCAGGTCCCTGCCAGCTCTCTACCGATGCAGAGCAAAGCACAGCATAGAACAGCTAATGCTCCCATTAAAGCTTGGACTTTATGGTTTGTTAGCACACATAATAGCTTCTTTTTTCATTCTTGTTTTTCAGCAAAGGGGCTTTTAATTACGAAAATATTTTTAATAGGCTGTGCCCACTAAAGCCACCCAAATAAATGCCTTTGTTAGACGTTTGAATGGCAGCTCTGTGCCTCTTTCTGCCTCAGTGGCAATACCAGTTTCGACTCAGGATCTCCAGCTTGAACTATTCTTTTGGTAGAAGTTTGACTGCCAATGTCTGGATCCTTTCACATATAATGTTGCAAAGAATCTCGAGTAGATCTCTAATTTTTATTGTTTTCTCAAGGCTCACTGATAGACTGAAGCCAATACTATGAGCAATCTATCTCCAGGGGCCATTACACAATGAGTGCCCCTGAGGTGAATGCATGAGTTGTATTATAAGAAGGGGACATAACTATATTGCATACACTATAGGTGGTCACAAAAGTGCAAGCAATAGCAAATATGTGGAGCATAACTCGACACATGGTCCTATGTAAATTACAGCTGGAAGGTTCATCAGTGTGTACAGTTATTGTCCACACAGCAACTGTAAAATCACAAAACAGTTCGGCAATTTACGGGAGTGACAACCACATTCTATAACTGAATTAACTCTGCAGTGACAACTGCAGTTTCGTAAATTCAACATAGTGTGTACGGAACCAAACTGAACAACTAGTTGTTGATGTGGTTAAGATATGATGTGGTTAGCTTGTGTGAGATGTGTCTGTCTTCATATATACCAGTCTCACTCTCCACTGTAGTTTCTCTCATCAGCACTGCGGTCTCAGGTTAACCTGTACATCAGCGGTTCTCAACAGATCTGTTCTGATAGGGTCACAGACAGCAGGATAAACAATGCTAAATGCAAAAAATAACAATAGGAGTTCAAGCAATACCAGTTGAGAACAACTGCCGCTTAGACGAGCATAAACAAAACAAAATGATTCTTCCATCTAAACATACTTAACATTGCCAGATTCTGGATAATATCTTTGCTCAAAAATAGCAAATACAAAACGGGTTAAAGTGGTGGTATTCTTGTTTCTAGATCACAGGCGATGCAGCATTGCTATGGTTATCACTTCTCAATCATCATAACTGCAGGAGTATCTCCTGTATTCCGTACACATAGAAGGAAAATGTAGGGGATTCACTCTCGCATTTAAATGTGGTTGTCACTCCAGAAAATTATAGTGTGTACGTGGCCTATTACCACAAATTATTTCATCCTACTACACTTGCTCGGTAGATTATCAGGGTTAGTCTTAAATGATGAGCCCATTTTGAATGTACCTACTCTTAGAGTTATGTATAGAAACAATCTGAAAGGAGGGCCCACCCACTTGCGGGGGAAAATAATTCCCGGTGACCATAGCAGACTGATCTCACAGTGAAATCAGAAACAGTAGGCTGACCTTTCTTTAGCATAAATCGGTGTGTGCTTACTGAAATTCGAAAACACAGACCCCAGTGGCCAAGACGGAAAGTGTTGTTGGGCGAATGGGTCAAGTGTATCTGTCTGTGTCCTTCAAGACAACAAGGAACACCCATTACACGACACGCCCACTCCAAATAAAGCCCCCCCACCCCCGGATCATAAAGCGATGCTATCGGCTAAAAGAACAATTACAATCAAATGCAATTGCTGTATGATTCATGTTTTTTAACTGTGTAAATATAACAAAGAATAACTTTTAAATTATATGTCACACATCATATTATTAAACCGAAGATAAACATTTCTTTGTTCTGGTTAGCCAAAAACTACCTCTTTTAAGTTACCTCTGTTAACTTAGCATAGTTTTTTCTCCTCTTCATTCCTCATCATCACATTTCTCCTCACGTCGCTACCTAGTAATACGGCAGTACGATTGTATTTAATAGAACATTTAAGTTGTGGTATATTTAATAATTTAAAAAACTTTTTTTTATTTTTTGTTGTTACGGTTGTTTGGAGTAAGTGTAGGTTTGCTGTGGACTCTGAATAAACACAAAAAACAGTGTATGAATGCGACATCCAACTGTTATAAGACTCAAGCTTTTCGCTGGTTATTTGTGGGGGGTGCACAGTGAGTGTGTAATGAGCTTGTACTAATTTTGCAGGATGCAGACAGACCCTTGTTTTTTTTAGCTGTACAGGATGTAATACAGTGAAGAGGAATGCATATTTTATAAACTGTACTGGCCAAACCAAACCCCAAACCTAAATCCATCCATAAGCGAGTCAAAATCTAACCATAGAGTCAAAATTTAATGTTGGAGGAAAAAATGCAACCTCTGAAGCACACTGATCACTGATTATGCAAAAGCAATTACTTCCTGCTTTGCTTTTCAGTGCAGGATCGGAACCAGGGTCTCCCACACTGCCACAAGGGGAGGTAAACACACTGGAGCCGATGCAAAAATGTCTGATGGGAGATTGCGCTTGACAGTGAGTTGGCATAATGTGGTGGATCCTAGGGTACTGTTACTCTCGGAAACAACATGCCGACCTCCCGTGTGATCTTGTTGACCATAGTTACTTGATTATTCCTATGAGGGAACTCATCATTCGCTAATCCTTTTCAGCAAATTAATTACTAACTTACTAGATACCATGCATTAATAACACTGTGTAACAATTTTTTATTTTTTTATTTTTTGGTTCCTGGGTAGTAAGTGTTATTTTCTAATTGCTTATGCCTCGAAAGTATAGAAAATGGCTATTATTCACCACAAACATTGCTTTTGTGACCAGGAGAGTGATATTTTGAAATTTACCTATTTCCAATGAGAAAAAGGGCAAATTTGTATCTTTTTGTTCACATAAAGTCAGAAAAAAACAAAATATGAATCCAGATTAACACACACATATATATATATATATATATATATATATATATATATATATATATATATATATATATATATATATACATACACACACATACACACACACATACACACACACACACACTAAAGTAATACAAAAATTACTACAAAAGATTTAGGAGTAGTTTTTCCGATTACACTGTAAATCACTTTCATGAATCAGCCCCCAAATGTAGTCTCCCATCATGTTCTCATTATACTGTCCTTGGTAGCGGTGTTCAAAGTCCAGTATATCCTGATGGAAGCGCTCGCCTTGCTCCTCTGAGTACGCTCCCATGTTCTCCTTGAATTTATCAAGATGAGCATCAAGGATATGGACTTTGAGGGATTTCAGAAGTGGAACTGAGGAGAAAAACCCATACTACCCCAACCAAAAAGACCTCAATGACTTGATTAGAGATCTTGGTCTCACCAAGTCAAATGCCAAGCTTTTGATGTCTAGGCTCAAGCAGTGGAACTTGCTGGATGAAAGAGTGCAAGTCGCAGATCAGTGAAAGCATCACCAACCTTTTTCCAGCTTCTTCACCTGTCAAGATGGGCTCTGCTTCTGCCCCAATGTGACCAGTCTGTTCGAGGCAATCGGAATCGCCTGTAACCAGAATGAGTGGCGCCTCTTAATTGTCAGCTCATCCAGGAGCCTCAAAGCCGTGCTGATCCATAATGGTAACAAGTACCCGTCTCTTCCCCTGGCTCATCGGTGCACCTCAAAGAGGATTAAAACAGCATCAAGACCTTGCTGGATACCTTGAAGTATGATGAGTATGGCTGGGAGGTCATAGGAGACTTCAAAATGGTGGCATTCCTGATGGGTCTCCAAGGCGGTTTTACCAAGTTTCCCTGCTATCTTTGCCTTTGGGACAGCAGGGACATCAAGGCGCACTACCACAGGCGGGACTGGCCACAGCGAACCGAATTCTCTGTGGGGAGGAGCAACATCAAGTGGGAGCCACTGTTGGACCCCCGGAAGGTGCTGATGCCACCACTGCACATCAAATTAGGCCTTATGAAACAATTTGTAAGAGCTCTAGATAAGGAGTCGGCAGTCTTCAAGTACCTTCAAGACTTATTCCCTAAGCTGTCTGAGGCAAAGGTCAAAGCCGGTGTCTTCGTCGGACCACAGATAAAGAAGATCCTGGAGTGCAATGAATTCCCCAAGAAGCTCACTAGTAAGGAGAAAGCGGCTTGGAACAGCTTTGTCGCAGTGGTTCGGGGCTTCCTGGGCAATCACAAGGCCAAAAACTATGTGGAGCTGGTTGAGACTATGGTGAAGAACTACGGCACAATGGGCTGTAGGATGTCCCTCAAAGTCCATATACTTGATGCTCATCTTGATAAATTCAAGGAGAACATGGGAGCGTAATTGGAGGAGCAAGGCGAGCACTTCCATCAGGATATACTGGACTTTGAACGCCGCTACCAAGGACAGTATAACGAGAACATGATGGGAGACTACATTTGGGGGCTGATTCGTGAAAATGATTTACAGTATAATCGTAAATCTCGAAAAACTACTCACTTCTAAATCTTTTGTAGTCATTTTCGTAATACTTTAGTATAAATACATGTTAATTTGGATTTATATGTTGTTGTTTTTTCTGACTTTATGTGAACGAAAAGACACAAATTTGCCCGTTTTCTCATTGGAAATAGGTACATTTCAAAACATCACTGTCCTGGTCACAAAAGCAAAGTTTGTGGGGATTACTAGCCATTTTCTATACTTTTGAGGAATAAACAATTAGGAAATAACACTTACTACCCAGGAACAAAAATTGTGTTACATAGTGTTACCCAAATAGGTTGTATAAAAGTAATGTAGGTGTATTCACAAAAAAAAAGTTTTGCCATCATTCATTATGTATTTGTTTCTGACTTGAATACGTGACGTCCATAATAACGAATCCCCAATTTCGACATAGGAGCTTTCCAGATGCACTTTAATATTTTGAAGGCAGCATATGATCACCATATGATTTGTTTCCCCCATGCTTTCACCCAGTGCACCTCATGACTGGTGTGCTGAAATTGTACACCAAGCATGATGTTCCTCATCCTACAGGTACTCAAACTCCAAAGATAAAAAGCTTTGATGAAAGTTTCTATAAATGTGCCGAAAAGGCAGTTCATGTCATCCGTCCAGACCTAGATCTCTCGACCCCTCCTCAGCAGCCATTGTGCTACATGAGGAATCCTGCTGAGTAAAGAGAATCAGAGGAAGAACTGACTTTGATGTTTCCACACAGATCTCTGCACTGCTATCATGTGTGAAAGGAGCCATTAGTCAGACATTTTTTGGATTTCCTGAGGTTATAAAACTGAAACAGAGAAAAAAAAAAGTGCAAGTCCAAAGTCCCAGTAATTTTTTGCCCATCCTGTGCACCACAGCCACAATAACAGCAGGAGAGTGGTTCAGGAACTGTTTTTCTTTGAGTTGAAACAAGCACAGTCTGTTGCTGTATACAACAATGGGTGGAGGGGCATGTTCCTCAGCTATGTTAAAAGGCACAGCAGATCACAATAAAACATTTAGTCATGACAAACATTTTTAATGACTGCAATTATCAAATGCCTCGAGTCTAGAGCTGCGTTAGAATTTGTATACTGTCAATTTGTACTGCATTTGAAGTACTTCTCGACCACTAAAGGTGCAGTCACACTAGACTTTGTGCTCCATTCATTCCCATTCAAATGCACCAGTGGATGTGCACTTATGCTATCCTTGGATACAGTTGATCACCTAGGTATTTTTCGCCTACCGTTTTATGAATACTGGGGGTTCAGACATCCTATTCATTTTGTATACTGCTTTTGGCATACTAATGTATATACAGTATTAGGGAAGTAAGAAAATTCGGATACGGGGAACAGGTACGCCTGAGATAATTACGAACTTGATGTAAGCTGCTTGAATTCACATTTTTACATATTGAATTTGTGGAAACAAAATATTGCAAATGGGACACTGAAAGCTAGCAGTTTTTAGCAAAGCTTCATTTAAATAAAAAAAGTTTTTCTACCTTAATGTATTATAGATTCATCATTTCTCTTTCCCAGCAAAAGTGTAAATGATCCTCTGCATGACATAAAACACTGTACACTGTGCATACTGCCAAGAGCAAATCACTGGATGATAAAACATGTTCAAATCTGACACAAAAGCAAGATTAATGTTTAGAGTATTTACTTTCTCCTCATTTCATTGTGAGCAAGTACAATCTTATGCTGACCTATAGCCCAAATAAATGATGCTCCCTCTCGAAGAACTTGCAAATAACAAGCTCAGCAAAAACTGTATTCAACAAAACTAAAGGTTTAATGCCCGAGATATCTTTAACAGACATTTTGTAATAAGCTCCAAGCAGAAAGAATTTGCAAAACCAATACTTTACAAAATATTTGAAAGCATGCCAATATAATAATAATAATAATAATAATAATAATAATAATAATAATAATAAACTGGTTAATGTTTAAACAACAGTCAAAACTGCTAGTCTGAATGCACCATAAAGCATATCTAAAAAAGTTTCAGGTAGTGAAAACAGTGAGATTTACAGGCCAAGTACACTGAACAACATGTTCTACACCTTCTTTCAACATACGTCATTACTACTTGACTCACCCCTGATGAACAAAAACACAAATACACACATATTTCACATGAGTAGAAATGCTCCATTGGTCAGATAGATTCAAGTATTCAATGCACATAGACACACAGTACTGTGCAAAAGTTTTAGGCACTGGTGAAAAATGTTGCATAGCAAGGATGTCTTCAAAAATAATGCCATAAATAGTTTTCATTTATCAATTAATGTCATGCAAAGTCCATTAAACTTAAAAAAAAGAAAAAAAAAAAAAAGAAAGCTAAATCAATATTTGAAGTGACCACCTTTGCCTTCAAAACAGCACCAATTCTCCTAGGTATACCTGGACACAGCTTTTATTGGTTGTTGGCAGATAGAATGTTCCAAGCTTTTTGGAGAATTTGCCACAGTTCTTCTATCTGTTTAGGCTGTCTCAATTGCTTCTATCACTTCATTTAATCCCAGTCTGACTCTATGTTCAGTAGGGGTCTGTGGGGGACATGCTATCTGTTGTAGGGCTCCCTGTTCTTCTATTCTAATCTTTTCTATTTACAAAAGTAATGTTTGGGAGTCTAAAATGTATATTTCATATTGACACACAAAAGCTGAAGATATACATAACTATATTAAGATAAATGTTTTTGTGAAACAAAAGTGCACAGTACTGTACATGCAAAACTCTCACACTCTTACTGCAAACATATAAAGTTGGGTTGGTAACACACTAAGTTTTTGTGACGTGAGTGTGTTTGTGTGTCACAAGATGCAGAATGTACAATAATCACCAAAGGGTTACACTAGAGCTCTATAAAGACCCCTGCAACACAACAACTATACATATACACACTGTATATAAAAATATACATATTCATCTTTGTTGATTTTGGACTGTGTGAGGCTTCTCTCTACTTTTACTTCTCTTTCAACATATTGTGCCCTAATGAGGACAGCTAGAGCAGAATGGGTCAAACTAAACAGATATTGACTTATGTAAAAGTATCTGAATCATATCAAACTGTCTTGGCTATTCCAATTACAAACAGCCCTCTTCATTGGAACAGTTAACACAAGTTCTTTGATACTGTGCTTATTTAGTCTACACTCATTGTTCCAGTAATGCGCCACCATTTGTATCAATAATTTATCACAATTATACAACAGATTTTAAGTGGGTGTGAAGGACTTTCATGAGCAAACAAGGAACTGCGATTTGTGTGAATGAAGTCAGTATGGAATTCACTTGAGCGTATGACAGATACAATTGCAAGCTCATCTTTCAATATGACCAACAACCTCTGGGTTAGTTTATCAGAGGGGATTCACCAGCACATATGGAAGGTGGAGAGATGTGAGTCTAAATGATTTGTGCAATTTCAGACAAACTCAAATGAACTTTCATTGAATGCCAGAACCACAAAGTTAAGTAAAAAGTCAATTGATCACTGTGAAATTGAGAAAGAGCAACAAACCAACCATGGCAGTGAAGATCTGTGTGTCACAGTGAAAGTACAACATTTTATTTTTAAACAAGATGTATTTTTAAAAAATGAAGAGATATATGAACCTTCAATAATAAATTGCAAATCCACAAATGTCAGGCAAATCCAAGTTGAAATAGTTGACACTTCAAAGTAGTTACTCTATAACACAAAACACAAGGCTGTGGTCAGGGAGTACTTCTCAAAACAATCTTTCTCACTCAAACACCATAATTAAACATCGAGCATAATGGGTGAGACGACAGAACCATATTTGTCTAGTAGCTCTACATTCCACGAACATTTGCTTATAGCGACTAAATCTTGTATGACTGCACATAATGCTGTACTTCAGTGAAGCAAAGCTCCTGGGAAGCCACCTGATATACAAACTGCCCTTTGGCCCAGGTTCTAATCCTGAGCTTCTAATACCCTTCATAGCTGCTTCAGGCTGACCAAAGTCTATTAGAATGAGCAAATGCTGCTTTCCTGATTTAGCTTTCAAATGCCTTGAATTAAATATTTAAAAATCTGCATAATCAGTATTTTACAAATATGAGAGGCATAAAATAAACAAGCAAGACTATACACATAGCATAAATCTATAGATCAGATCCACAGCAGTGAACTGGTTATTAGTCATAACTTTTCACTATGCAGCTCATCAGATGTCCAGATAAAGGATGATGGATTGTAAACAGCAAGACTTAATTAAAAGGGACTTCAGAATCCTAGAGCTGGCCACACAATGTCTTTATGGTTAGAGTATTAAGATTGTATTTGATTAGAACCAATATAACCACATAAACCTGGGCTATTATTAGAACACATCAGTGTTAAAGACAAAAGTTTAGGTTCGAAGTTCAAAAGAAGCGATAAACATTCGGATAGCACAAATAATAACATAATGTACCACAATTCCCATCACCACCTTCAGCTATAACAACAACAGCAAGTGAAAGTTGCTTTAATAAAAATCTCTTAAAAGATTAAAATCAAAATGTTTACTTTATAAATTATTAATTATTATTATTAAGATTTTAAAAAAGTGTCTACTATAATAGTCTACAACTTAACCTGATATTATAATAATTTTGGAGCATTGCTACTTATAATATGAACAACAATAAAATAATAATAACAACAATAGTTTACCTTTAGGTTACAAAACAACGCTGGCTTGGGTTTCTTTATATCTTTGGCATATATCTCCATGTTTCATACAGGTGAAGTAGCCTGTTCAGAAAGTTTCATGAGAAATGAACAAGACACGTTTCCTCTCCGCTCTTCGACTTTGTTAATATATGCCTATCATCTGTGATGTAATGAGACCCCGCCCACAAACCCACGACTCCGCCCACTACTCACGCGCGATTGTTTTGGTGACCTTCCTCCATTTGAGAGACGACTACGGTGTCTCGGTAAGGGAGCTGTGCAAACATTCTCATATTTCGCAAAACAGGTATCGTAAAACACAACGTTATTGTAATACTTTGACTATATAAAACAGGAGGAGAATAGGAGAGTAAAGTTTCTCTCAGCGCAAATATAGTACACTAAAGATAAGACTGGTATGAAGCAAGTGACAAGAACAATGTAAATTGTGGAAAGTTTCTGAAATGATAAAGATTATGATTAAGCTCATTTCCAAATGTTTTAATTGCAAATTGACAAATGCACCAGGAAATGATGTTGTTTTGGCGGCACGAGGGGGACCTACACAATATTAGGAGGGTGGTTTTAATATTGTGGCTGTTTGCTCTGTCAAAGATAAACGTGCATACATTTAAATATAAGTGGTCATACATGGCAAACCTGCCACAGATAAAAGGCTGCAATGACAGTTTAATGAGCAATAAAACAAAAGCAAACACTTGTATTGCATTTTACATGTAAAATGTCTTCCTTAATCAATTAGGTCAATTAAATATTTGCATGCTTTATTCATTCTGCTGTTTTAAAGTTATAGTTCACCCAAACAAGTTATCATTTACTCACCCTCATGTTGTTCCAAACCCGTATGACTTTCTGTCTTCTGTGTTATCATTGTGATGACAGAACTTACAGTTTTGGCTGAACTATCTCCAAACTTTCCCCCCTAACAATTACATACCCTTTGCCCCACTGCTTTTACAGCTGCAAACCTTCTTTTCAACAGTCCTTTCAAATAAATTCAGACACATTGGCGAGTTGGGATATTACATGCAGACATTTTACACAGTTGATGGAGCAGGAGTTATTTACAGTACAATGACATACCAACACACAATTATACACTGCCTGCTTCCACCCCAAAAAAGAGTCACTGTTTGGATTTAAATAAGCAGATACTTAAGAGCCTATGATTGGATCATTACTGCAGTGATTATTATGTTTCAGCTGGCAGCAATTATTTTAACATTAACTGATGCAGTGTGTAGCTTCTCATTTCTTAAACAACCATGTCGGAAGATGTATCCCGTGGTCATAAAAAAGATATTACTGTTTTTCAGAAGAGGCAAATTATTGGCCTACATCAAGCAAAGAAAACAACTAAGGAGATTGGTGAAGTCACTGGAATTGGGTTAAGAACTGTCCAACGCATTAGGAAAACCTGAAAGTATAGTGTGAACCATCAGCTTCGCAGAAGAAATGTAGTTGGAAAAAAATCTTGAATGATTGTGATCTAAGATCACTGAAACGCTTGAAGTCACATAAAAAAAAAAAAATTGACAGTTGAACTCACGGCTGTGTTTAATAGTGAAAGTAAGAGCATTTCCACAAGCACAATGCGACGAGAACATACAGGATTGGGATTAAACAGCTGTGTGGCCATAAGAACTTGTGAGGCAAATCAGAAAAAAACTACTTCAATTTGCTAGGGAGCATAAAGATTGGACTGTGGAGCAATGGAAAAAGGTTATGATCTGGGGTTGCTTCAATTGGTCAGGTCTAGGCTCAGCAACGTTATGCAGCAATAAAATGAAGTCAGCTGACTACCTGAATGTACTGAATGACCAAGATATCCCATTGTGGCAGCGGGCCGTGGTTGAGCCTCCGTCGGGAGAGAGAGAGCGGTAAGGGTGCATACACCTGAGCCAAATTATGACTAACACCTGTCTCTAATTATAGTGAGATTGGGGAGTGCGGCATAAAAGGACCATGCCGGCGCCAGATCGAGAGAGAGAGACTGGATCGAGAGCCTTACTGTGAAGCTGATGTGTTATTGTGAAGCTGTAAACCAGAGAAGTGGTCAATTAAAAGTTCCCTACCTATGTTTGAAGAATCCAGTTCCCGGTGTCCTTCCTTGTTACACTGGTGCCGAAAGCCAGGATCTGATTTGAAGACTGCACGCCCCATGGAGTCCTTCCCGCTGTCCGACATCATCAAGTCCCTCGCCAACCTACATCACACACACCAACAGACTCTGCTTGAACTCCGCCAGGATCAAGAGTGTCATTTCCATGAGGTCCTTAGAGGACCGGCAGGTCATTAGGAGCCTCCTCACCCACGAGGAAGTCCCGGCAGTGACCCCGGACAACAGTAGCCCCCTGCCCCCGTCCATGCTGTTGAAGATGGGGGTGGAAGACGACCCTGAAGCCTTCCTGAACATATTTGAGCGTACCACTGAAATCTGGGGCTGGCCGCATGCTCAGTGGGCGGCCCGGCTCATCCCTCTGCTGTCCGGGGAAGCCCAGCTTGCAGCACAACAACTGCCGGCGGCTAATCTCCTGGTCTACGGCGACCTGAAGAAGGCTATCCTGCAGCGGGTCGGCTGGAGCCCAGAGCAATACTGTCAACTGTTCCGCTCGATGAAGATGGAAGGGGCTTGTCACCCGTTTGCCTTTACTCAGCTGCTCTGTGATGGCTGCGGGCAGGGGACCGCGACGTCAAGGGAGTGGTCGACCAAATGGTGTTGGAGCAGCTGATCCTCCGGCTTCCAGAAGGGACAGCAGAGTGGGTCCAGTGCCATCGCCCGGCGTCACTGGAGGAAACGGTCCAGCTGGCGGAGGACCATATGGCGGTGTGCTTGTTTATCCCTTTCCCGGCGACTTCAGGGTCTACCCGCTCTCCCCCTCAGGTGGATGTACCCGCCTCCACAAGTGCGAATGCAGCGCCTGGGCCAGCCTGCTGGTGTTGCAGGGATCCGGAACACTTCCGGGATCAGTGTCCTGTGATGGAGCTGGGAACTGTAGTCTGGATCCCCGACGCACCACAGGCTGCCCCTGATCGGGCTGGAGGGTACAGGATACTAGTAAGAATCAAGGGGAGTACACAACAAGCCTTGGTGGACACAGGTTGTAACCAGACCACTATCCACCAATGCTTGGTTCAACATGAGGCTTTGGGCACAACTAAAAGGGTGAGGGTGAAATGTGTACATGGGGATATTCACAACTACCCTGTGGTGACCCTTGTTATTAAATTTAGGGGAACAAAGCATAGAGTAAAGGCCGTGGTTAGTTCCCGCCTCACCCATCCGCTGATTTTGGGGACTGATTGGCCTGAATTCAGAAATGTATTAAAGGGAATATGTGCGGATGGGTCCTGCACAAAAGCGACGAGATGTGAAATGTGTGATGCTCTGGCAGGGGACGCGGAGCCGGGGCCGTCTTCGTCCAGGATGACATTGGGGGGGGGGGCTGCAGCCCCTCCCATCCTCAGGGGATTTACCGAAGGGAAAGTTTCTATACGCCTTTGACCAATTGAGAGTGATCGATAGTCAACAACTCCAGCAGAATGTCACACTTTCATATCCTTATTTCGCAATTATAAACGAGCGGTTGTATAGAGTGACGCAGGATGCTCAAACAAAGGAAGATACAACCCAGCTCTTAATACCACGGAGCCGTCGGGAAATGGTGTTCCAGGCGGCTCATTATAATCCCATGGCGGGTCATCTAGGGAAAAGTAAAACACTGAACCACCTAATAGCCCGTTTTTATTGGCCGGGCATTGGCGGCAATGTCTGCAGGTGGTGTGCGGCATGCCGCGAATGCCAGCTGGTGAATCCACCGGCCACCCCAAAAGCGCCATTGCGCCCTCTTCCGCTAATCGAGATCCCCTTTGAGAGAATTGGAATGGACCTCATTGGGCCATTAGAATGGTCAGCACGCGGACATCGCTTTGCATCGGCCCTAGTGGACTGTGCAACGCGATATCCGGAAGCAGTGCCTCTGTGCAACATCTCAGGACGAAGTGTTGCGGAGGCACTCTTCAAAATAATCTCACGGGTGGGGATTCCGAAAGAAATACTCACAGATCAGGGCACAACCTTTACGAATTATTGGGCATTAAATCGATCCGCACCAGCATTTACCATCCACAAACAGATGGCCTGGTGGAACTAATAAATAATACACGATTCATAAATTTGTGCATGAGGATGCTAGAAATTGGGACAAATGGCTCGATCCTGTTATTCGCAGTACGAGAGGTCCCGCAAGCCTCCACTGGGTTTTCCCCATTCGAGCTGCTATATGGGCAGCACCCGCGGGATGTGCTTGATGTCATATGCGAAGCTTGGGAGGAGGGACCTTCGAACAGTAAGAATGAAATTCAGTATGTTCTTGATCTTAGAGCAAAACTCCACACCTTGGGGCAACTAAAACAGGAGAATTTGCTCCAAGCTCAAGAACGACAGAGCCGACTGTATAACAGGGGAACTCGGCTAAGGGAATTTGCCCCAGGAGATAAGATACTCATATTACTCCCTACATCGAGCTCCAAATTACTCGCCAAGTGGCAAGGACCCTTTGAGGTCACACGACGAGTGGGGGAGCTCGATTATGAGGTAAAGCGAACCGATAGAGAACGGTAGTTCTGGTGAGGGCAGAGCTCGGGACGGAGGTAAACACAAAAAACAATCACGTCATCCCGGTCACTTTTGGAGACCACCTCTCACCGTGCCAACTCGCAGAGGTTGCTAAACTACAACAAGAATTCGTGGATTTGTTTTCCCCTCTACCGGGTCGCACGCACCTCATCCAACACCACATTGAGACCGAGCCGGGGATGGTGGTACGTACCTGTCCCTACCGATTGCCCGAACAATACAAAAAAAAAAGTGGTTTGGGAAGAATTGGATGCAATGCTCGATATGGGAGTAATAGAGGAATCCCAAAGTGACTGGTCCAGCCCGGTTGTTCTGGTGCCTAAGAGCGACGGGTCTGTACGGTTCTGTGTGGATTATAGAAAAGTCAATGTGGTGTCTAAATTTGATGCCTACCCAATGCCTTGTATTGATGAGTTGCTCGATTGGTTGGGCACTGCTCGTTTTTACTCGACATTGGATTTGACAAAGGGTTATTGGCAGATCCCCTTGACACCAATTTCCCGTGAAAAAACGGCTTTCTCCACACCGTTTGGATTACACCAATTTGTGACACTTCCGTTCGGTTTGTTTGGGGCTCTGGCCACGTTTCAGCGCCTCATGGACCGAATCCTCAGACCGCATTCGGCTTACGCCGCTGCCTATTTGGATGACATCATCATTTATAGCAATGATTGGTAGCAGCATATGCAGCATCTGAGGTCAGTTCTGAGGTCGCTGCGATGGGCGGGGCTCACAGCAAACCCTAAGAAGTGCGCGATTGGGCGGTTGAGGTACGGCATCTGGAGTTCCACTTGGGCCATGGGCCGGTGTGTCCCCAGATTGACAAGACGGCGGCGATTGCGACCTGCCCGAGACCCAAGACCAAAAAGGGGGTGGGACAGTTCCTGGGGCTGGCTGGCTATTATAGGAGATTTGTGCCTAACTATTCGGTCGTCACCAGCCCGCTGACTGATCTCACTAAAAAGGGAGCTCCAGACCCGGTCCAGTGGACGGAGCAGTGCCAACAGGCGTTAACGCAGGTTAAAGCCGCACTTTGCGGGGGGCTGCTTTTACATGCACCTAATTTCTCTCTCCCTTTTGTATTACAGACGGATGCTTCAGACAGGGGGCTGGGGGCCGTACTCTCACAGGTGGTGGAGGGGGAGGAGCGCCGGATGCAGTACATCAGCCGCAAGCTCTCATTGAGGGAAACAAAGTACAGCACTATGGAAAAGGAATGTCTGGCCATCAAGTGGGAAGTCCTCACTCTCTGTTACTACCTGCTGGGGCGGGCCTTCACTCTCTGCTCGGATCACGCCCCACTCCAATGGCTCCACCGCATGAAGGATACCAACGCGTGGATCACCCGGTGGTATCTGGCACTCCAGCCCTTTAAATTCAAGGTGGTCCACAGACCGGGAGTGCAGATGGCTGTCGCTGACTTCCTGACCAGAAATGGGCGGGAGTGGTAGGCAGTCCAGATGTCTCCCCGGCCTGAGTCGGACGGTGGGGATATGTGGCAGCGGGGGCGTGGTCGAGCGTCCGTCAGGAGAGAGAGAGTGGTAAGGGTGCATACACCTGAGCCAAATTATGACTAAAACCTGTCTCTAATTGTAGTGAGATTGGGGAGAGTGGCATAAAAGGACCATGCCAGCGCCAGATCGAGAGAGAGAGACTGGGTCGAGAGCCTTACTGTGAAGCTGATGTGTTAGTGGAAAGCTGATGTGTTATTGTGAAGCTGTAAACCAGAGAAGTGGTCAATTAAAAGTTCCCTACCTGTGTTTGAATAATCCAGTTCCCGGTGTCCTTCCTTGTTACACCCATCTATTGATTTTTTCTTCCCTGACGGCACAGACATATTCCAGGATGACAATACCAAGATTAAGTGGGCTCAAATTGTGAGAGTGGTTCAGGGAGCATAAGGAATCATTTTCACACATGAATTGGCCACCACAGAGTCCTGAATTTACCCCTATTGAAAGTCTTTGGGATGTACTGGAGAAGACTTTATGGAGTGGTTCATCTCTCCCATCATCAATACAAGATCTCTGCCAAAAATGTATGCAACTCTGGATGGAAATAAATGTTGTGACATTGCATAAGGTTGTCAAAACAATGCCATGACGAATGCACACCATAATCAAAGCTAAATGCGGTCCAACTAAATATTAGAGTATGCAACTTTTTTTTTTTTGGCCAGGCAGTGTAGTCGGCTAAAGGTTCAGTCTGTATTGAAAAGGCTCATCATATCCAAGTCCAGGTGTAATTGTGATTAAATCAAAGTCCACTCTTACAAACATGTCATACCTTCTGACAATCGTGACTCAGGTTCATTCAGTCTAGAGTCAAAGTTTACAATCTGATAAAAGGCATACAAACGATTATTTCCAAGTATTTTCAAATGATTCTCTTTAATTTAACTTTTCAAATCAACTTTTAGTGGTTTGTGACGCCTAATGAATTCCCCTATGAGAGTCTTCCTCTAATGGGCCTCAAGTTCTCCCTTGTACCCATAGAAACACATGGAACAAAGTCATTTTGTCTGTTCTATAGTCAAGCAAAGCAAAACCTTGGAAATTAGTGCCATTTGGCACAACTGATTTCACTGAACAGGCCGTAAACGTTACATCACACTTAAAACCAATTGGGGAAAAAAAATAATAATTTGTAATATAGTTCTTTTCTGACAAGTTTCCAGGAATTTATTAGATTGCCATTTCCACAGAGCTGTATTCTTAAATGAATTCAATAAATATCTGATGACAAATTAGAGAGATTATTTGGAGAGCTTGTGAAACTGACAACAAAACTTTGGAATATATAAGGATGTTGGAACATTTGTGACGAACACAGAATATTTGTTGGAATGCAGTATGTTAAGCACTAGATATCTAATTTGAGGTCTAAAAATAAAAATTTATATATATAATTTCATACAATATTTTTATAAATTGTTATAAAAAAAAGACTGAATCTGAATCAAAGGAAGGTACGGTGGGGTGCATGAACCTTTTAAGTAATATGAGTAAAAATAAATGTGGTTGTGTGAGTACAGGTCCGTTACATGAGATATTTTTCTTAAAAAGCATTATCCAACCTTTCATATTTATTTTACATTTCATATAACTATTTAACATAGAGAAAAAGCAAGTAACTGATGGTTGGATGACGGTCAGTTGCAGAGCTTCTGGCCAAAGCCTGTATGAATGGGACTTGGCATTTTTGTGGGTTTGCCAGGATTTTACAGAAACAGTGCACCATAAGTACTTTACGAGTGTTCACTCAGCATGCTGTTCTTTTCAAGCTTTGCTGTACCTGTGTACACTGAAGGCATGTATGCATTCTGATAAGTCTCAAATGTGTTTACCAATGAGATTAAACAATGTGTATCATACGTAATGAAACGAGAAAGAAGGGATCTTCGGATGAGGTGATCTTTCTAAACCTAGTCTAATTTGATACTCAGATTTTAGCCTTCAAACAAATTAGCTTATGACTTTAGACAACTTTCCAATACTGCATCAAATTATACTTTGAGGTTTGATCCTCTCCATGGGAACAAATCATGTGGCAGCAGTTCAATGTATAAAATCATGCAGATTTGGGTCAGGAGCTTCAGTTAATGTTCACATCAACCATCAGAATGGGGAAAAAATGTGATCTTAGTTATTTAGACCGTGGCATGATTGTTGGTGCCAGACGGCTGGTTTGAGTATTTCTGTAACTGCTGATCTCCTGGGATTTTCATGCGCAGTGTATGGAGAATGGTGCGAAAAACAAAAAACAACCAGTGAGCGGCAGCTCTGTGGACAAAAACGCCTTGTTGATGAGGGAGGTCAATGGTCAGAATGGCCAGGCTGATTGGAGCTGACAGAAAGGCTACAGTAACCCAGATAAACACTCTGTACAATTGTAGTGAGCAGAATAGCAGAATGCACAACATGTCAAACCTCGAGGCGGATGGGATACAACAGCAAAAGACCACATTGGGTTCCACTTCTGTCAGCCAAGAATAGAAAATGGAGGCTGCAGTGCATGGCCTACCATTTGTGTACCTCAGCAGAAATCCAGATTTGTCAGACCAGGCGATGTTTTTCCAATTGTCTACTGTCCAGTTTTGGTGAGCCTGTGCCCACTGCAGCCTCAATTTCCTTTTCTAAGCTGCCAGTAGTGGTACCCGGAGGGGTTTTCTGCTGCTGTAGCCCATCTGCCTCAATGTTCGACGTGTTGTATGTTTAGAAATGCTTTTTCGGCATAGAACTGTTGTAACTTGTGGTTATTTTGGTTACTGACACCTTGGACCAGTCTGGCCATTCTCCTCTGATATTAATAAGCGATTTTCACCCACAGTACTGTCGCTCGCTGGATGTTTTTTGTTTTTCACACCATTCTCTTTACACTCTAGAGACTGTTATGCGTGAAAATCCCAGGAGATCAGCAGTTACAGAAATACTTAAACCAGCCTGTCTGACACCAACAATCATGCCACAGTCTAAATCACTGAGATACATTTTTTTTATGATTTTATATATTACACTGCTGTCGCACGATTGGCTGATTAGATAATCACCTAATAAAGTGGCTGGTGAGTGTATATATTTCCATGAATTAAGATTTTAATAATTTCTAAGACTTTTCCAGGTATGGAAAAAGCCATTTTAAATTTCCATGATATTGCCAGGTTTTCCACGACTGTAGGGACCCTGTATATTAAATATACAAATGTAAGGTACGGTGTAATGTAATGTAAAAGTGTAATGTAGTTTTTTGTTTTTGTTTTTTTTTTTTATAGCAAAAGTGGCATCAAATGAATAGTTCAGATATATACAGCAACAAGTAAAGATTGCATAAGTAGTCAAACAGCATGCTTAGTCATCAAATGACATGCTTATCTAATTCATGACATTATAAAGCAGAGGAAAATATTGCAAAATGTTTCCATGGAACATTAAAATGCAACAAAAGCAGTTCATAACATTGCTTAGATTACTAAAAATAAATGGCACCATTGTATCTAGTATTGAATAAATTTGGTGTATTGCTCTACGCCTGTCCTCAAGACAAAAAATTATACATCAAAAACAACAAGCACCAACATTCCTTACTGAGATCCCATTTTATTTAGAGGCCTCATTTCATTGGTAGGTATGAATTCAGAAAAGTTTACACAAAACCCTTAAAAAAGTCAACATGCAGTGATCACAAAGATAGCAAGAAGAGCCTATAGATTCAGAACAAAAGATTTGTTGAAAATGATGTCTAGGCCGTACATGCCAAATATTCACAGTGATTCGCATTTCTTTGCTATGTATTCACTCATTTTTAAACATACAGGGAAGGCATTGTTCTGACGCAGAACAGTCAAACATCAAAAGCTTAAGGAATTTGAAAAACCCTGTACCAAAGTCCAATTTGACTTTCAGGGTCCCAACACGCTGGTCCACACCTCCATGGCCATCTCATAATTAAAGGAGGTAAAGCTTCTAGCCAGCGGTAGGGCTCCACCATCTTCAGTCCCAGTTGTGTGATTGGATGGAGAACAAAAAGGTTGTTTACTTCACGTACCAATTGCCATGCCCAGGCTGAGGCTTTCCTCTTCTAATGCAGTCTTCTTCTCTCACTGAATTGTCTTTAAAAATAAATGCAGGACCTAATACAGTGGATGTAGATCATCTCACTCAAGTCTTTTGGAAAATGTATGTACAGATATTTCTGACAACAATATTTAAAATATGTCCATAAAGGAAATTTCTAATCCATTTCTTTTATTGTTTCTTTTGTTGGAAAGTAAAAAAGTTTCTTAGTGAAACAAGTAGAACAGCAGCTTCCTGAAGACACCTAATACCAGCATTCCAAACAATTGTGTGTATATTGGAGTACTGAGTGCTCTTTAGTATGGGGAAAGAGTTCTTGATATTTCACGCATATACACCATTTACACCTCTCAAACAAAGCCACATTTCATATAACATGAAATAAACATTTTACAAAATGGCTGATTTTCTTATAAAGTAAGGAACTGCATTAACTCTTATTCTGAAAAATAGTGCTGTTCCACATCTCTGCTGGGTTTGAGAAAGAAACCTTGGGCGAGAGTTTAGACATACGCCCCTAAAGCTGCATGGAACTCGGTAAGGCACTGGACGAGCTGTTGGAATTTTGGTCTTTCTTCTGGATCCAAGGCCCAGCAACAAGCCATTACTGCAAACCTGAAACAACAGATAGAGAATGTACTGATATAAGCAAGAACATTTATATTAATTAGATTGGTGACTGTGAGTTTAGCCAATGATGAATCTATTCCAGACTTATAAAAGAAGAAAATACATGGCCACGATGACAGATTGGTCTTGATTAATTCTGACAGCAACAATTGAAACAGGCTTGAGTGAAAGTTGATCACCTTATCACTGCGATTCCATTCAAATCTTCCAATATACAAGGCATACTGCAGGAAAGTTATTTATCACCTATTCTCTAGAGGAAAAGAGTGCTAAGCTATGATCCACCACTGATTAGCTTTTCCTGCTTTCTGTAAACTGTGTTCCGGCGACCGCGTGCAACATAATAAATCTTGCTGTGTCTGGATCACTAACATGGTCAATGGCATTCCTTGCTTTTTTTATTCCTGGCTGGTTCGATCATCATGGCTCCAGTTCCCTATCAATTGCAGGATGCCGTTAAGGGTCAGATCGTAATTGTGCAGAGAGCCAGCAGTTGTTTTATTCAACTCCAAATGTCAGTTTTATACTCTCGAATGGTTTACTAAAGGTTCGTTTGGTTCCCTCACAAAACAATCAAGATTTAAGAAATTAGTTGTTACTGACGATTTGGGAGACTTGCCAATCACTCAGGAATGCCACATTACTTCAAGAGTGTTTATTGTAAATGTGCACCCTTCAAGCAGATGAGAAATGTGCTTTTGATTGGTTCTGCTAAATTACCTCAGTACATACAAACAAAGTTATATAACAATTATCCAAACCAATTTATTGTTAAATGAATTTATTTACTGCCAAAATAGAGAAGCCAAATACTGAATCACTTGGCAGACACTCACAGTTCATCAGGGCAGTTGATGGGTTGTGCTATTCTGTAGCCGTCCTTCAGATAGGCGGCCATTTCAAAGGGGTCGATATCAACATACGGAGTCTGTCCCAAGGTCATCAGCTCCCACAGAGTTACCCCGAAAGCCCACTGTGGAGAAACATCACACGAGAGCTTAAAATAGCCACAAAAGAAATGAACCAGAAAAATGATCCCTCCCTTTCAACCAGTGAAGACGAAATAACAGACGAGGACATTATTCAGCAAACAAATAGATACTGTTTATAGATCACTAACTGAATGCAGAAAGACAGACATTCCTCTTTGAATCTTAATGAGGAGCTTAAGTTTTTTGTCTTGAGAAATACCACAGATAAAAAATAAATAAATAAATAAATAAAAACAAAATTGACTTGAAAGCAGAAAGTGTGATCGAATAAAAATAAATAAAGAGAATCACAATGATCTTGAAAATGCAGCGAAGAATAATATGCAGCAAAAATGCTTTTGTATGTGGCTCTGTTTAAGCCATGAAGTCTCCTTTAAGCCATAAACAGCAGTGAACACTGTGGAAACAAAGCATTCCAGAAACACAAAAGAAGGAAACTTGGATTTATTCCAGTGATTTTAAAAACATTCATGGCCATTTTTACGAAGTACGTTACGTTTACTTGTGCAGTTACAATCAAGCTTAACCGGGTTTTTGTGTAAGTCGTACTTCAGTCTTCTGGACGTCAGCTGAGGAAGTGTTATATACGCGTCTTTTGGCGCATGTGCACAAAGCCGAGGCCAACTGTGGTCCGATTAATGCTTAAACATGCTGGATGAAGCAGAGCTACAATTGCATTATCTAGGTCCAACTTCGTAAAATCAGACTGGTGCGATTTCAGTCAGATTAAAGCTTACATTTACAAAAGGTTAAAGTTCAACATACACATTAATGTTTAGTACATGACATTTAAGCCTGTCGCAAATATTAAATAATCGTCTGATCACGGTTATTTGATCTAAAAGCGGTTATTTCAGATAACTGCGATTATTGTGTACTTTAAATTCCACTCACATTTTACTGTTCAAATAAGAGAAAAACACGTTTGAGTGTCTCATTTATTTGAACCGAGTGCAGCTCCTGTAGAGTGCGTGAAGATTAACCGCTTCTGAAGTGCTCTGATGCATGCGTTGTCTGTGGAGGTTTGCACCAAACTACAGTGAAAATATAAACAAGGATTTTAGTGAATGGAAAGCACTCTGGATTTACTTAAATTTAACTATCGTGTAATGGAAAATGTTATTTGTCATTGTGGGTTCATACACGCAGTGTTAATGACACGCAGTGACACAGAGCTGCATGTCATGCCAGAGATAACCATTTTATGTTTAATCAGAAAGCCTTAAAATAATGTGTGAAAGTATTTTTTATGTTTTGGACAGAAATATTTTACTTTTGCTTTAATACAACATAATATAATTACTATTCAGGTTGGCTGGGTTCCAACAGCAAAAGTGTAAATACAAAATGGACCAAGACTAAAGTTGACCAAAGAGATATTTTAAGTATTTTGAAATATTTGGATATTTTTAATGTCATAAGTTTGTATAGCCTTATGAAAGAAAATGATGTAAAATTTAAATATGAATAAAATACTTCTTAAGGTTTATGAAGCACACATACTCCTATGACAAAAGCATGACAATTAATAATCACAATCATGAAAGCCCTAAAACGGACAATCATCATAATCGTGAGAGCCCTTAAACAGACAATTAATAGTCATAATCACAATGTTTTCTTTCACAATTAATCGTCAGCCAAATGTCATAATCGTGACAGCCCTATTTAGAACTGAAATCGAACTTTAAAGTGCATGTAAACATACTGAGATATTTAAAGGGATAGTTCACCCAAAAATGAAAATTCTTTCATCATTTACTTACCCTTGTGCCATCCCAGATGTGTATGACTTTCTTTCTTCTGCGGAACACAAATTAATTCAGCTCTGTATTCCATACAATGCAAGTAAATGGGTGCCAAAATTCTGACGGTCCAGAAAGCACATTAAGGCAGCATTAAATTTCTCAATAAGACTCCAGTGGATAATCCATATCTTCAGAAGTGATATGATAGGTGTGGATGAGAAACAGATAAATATTTAAGTCCATTTTTACTAGAAATTCTCCCCTCTGCCCAGTAGGGGGCATATGCATAAAGAATGTGAATCACTAAAAACACAAGAAGAAAGTGAAAAAAGAATGTGAAAGTTAAAGTGAAGATTGACTGAGCAGGGAGGAGAATTTATAGAAAAATTTAACTAAAATATTGATCTGTTTCTCACTCACACCTATCATACGCTTCTGAAGACAATGATTTAACCACTGGTGTCATATGGATTATTATATAATTTTTGGAGCTTCAAAATATTGGCACCCATTCACTTGCATTGTATGGACCAAAAGAGCAAAAAGAGAAATTCTTCTAAAAATCTTTGTGTTCTGCTGAAGAAAGTCAAAACACATCTATGATGGCGAGTAAATGATGAGATAATTTTCATTTTTGGGTGAACTATTCCTTTAAGGGGCTTTAAATAGATGAAATCTCTTCATAATCATTTAGCATAATCATTTTACAACATTAACTGTGAAACTAACTGATGCAAAAGTAACATAATTAGAGCTCCAGCATGTTGTTGTGTAAATAAAGTGTAATGGAGACTATTTTCTGAAGCCATTCATGTCTGAATTAAACATGGGTCAATACGTTTGGATACAAAGTACCAAGATTATAAAAAGGCTGCACTATTTTCAGCAGTTACCTCAGTAAAATAGCTTTGTAAACAGTTCTTCACATATCGAGCGTGTGCCTTTTAGGGGAATATGTTGGAAAAATTTGAACAGAAAAAGCACTGCAAAATCATGTCTGTGCTTGGGGGCAACACAAATGTTCTGACTGCAGAACACACTTGAAAGTAAAAAGCAACAGATCTGCCCACCACTCCTTTCAATTCATCTTGCAAGACATTCAGGAGACAGGTCTCTAACAACGTATAAAAGGATGTCTTCTGCACTGATGTGTTTATGTTTGTTGAGGCCACGAGAGGGGAGTTGGGTGCAAATCTACACAGTTGACATGCACTGATGATCTGGAATTTTGTCTAATGTCTCACTGGGTGGGTGGTATCCTGCACTTTAAGAACTTACTGTAAACCACTGATGAATTTCCACTGTATCCCAGTAAACAGGAGAAATTTCCATACAGCCAACAGCTCATCACCAGCTCCTATTGTATTATAATAAATGGGACCTTAATAAATGTCTCTGGCAAGAGGGCAGCATTAGCCTCTGTTGTTCTGTTAGTTTAGAGGGCTAAGGAGGTAAGACAGCTGACAGGTTTTGAACCGGAGTGTCATTTATGAGGCGGCGTTCAGTACTTCCTGACTGTCTAGGGTGGGTTGTTTCCTTGGCATTTTGTGTGAGATGGATGGGAACGTAGAGTGTGTTGTCACAAAAACACACTGTTCAAGACACACATTTTCCCCTCACTTCACTCTTTCAGCAAGACAAAAAATTGCCAAGGGTTTGATTTGCTAATACAAAGGCAAAAGTTTCCTTAAATGTAAACATGCACAAGCACTTTCACTATACGTCGTGCAACAGCAAAAAGCAGTAACTACATTGTCAAAATTGGGTTACGGGTCTCTTAGACTATGATACGGTTCAGAGAAAACAGAGTAAGATTATTGTGAAGAGGAGGGCGTGGCCGGGCCGTAAGGATGGACACCTGGAGATGAATTACCCCAATCAGCTGGGAGAGGTATAAAGAGGAGCCGGAGACGCCAGTTAGAGAGAGAGAGAGAGAGAGAGAAAGAGATGCATGCAGCTAACAGAGCTGTGTGTGTGTGTGCCAGCGATTGTGTCGCTCACAATGCTAGCCTTCCCGGCCCAGCGCAGTATGCACATGTTGGTCGGCTGCATGCATCTATCTCTCTCTCTCTCTCTCTAACTGGCATCTCCAGCTCCTCTTTATCCCTCTCCTGGCTGATTGGGGTAATTCATCTCCAGGCGTCCATCCTTACGGCCCGGCCACACCCTCCTCGTCACAAGTATTTTATTGTCCACATTTGGCTGGACAACAAAAAAACTTTGAAGCCATTTTCTCAGTGTTACCGTAGTTACTGCATTTTGGCTTTCTTTTTTTTTGTTAACTGCTGTAATGTTGTATGAAGCAGATTAGCAAGGCCGCAACATGTTCATGGGCATCTGAAACATGATTACAGCAACTGTAAGCAGTAACACAGCATGATGGAGCACGCGCTATGACGTAGAGAAGTTATGCAATTGAAAATCTGTTATTAGGATACACAATCTGAAAACTAATGAATGATTGTGCAAGCCTTCAATTTAAAACTGCAGTTTTATGTGTGCCATTACAAATGAACATGTTAAAACAGCAAACCAACTTGTGCAATTTACACTAACAGGCTACAATATTCTTTAACAGGCAAAATATCCATAAGGACAGAAAAAAAAAAAAGAAAAAAAAAATTGTTAGCTAATGCTTATTATTTATAGGAGATTGGCTGCTGATTGAAACAAAATATTATGTGAGCGCAAGTTACAGTTTGTTGCAAAACAAACAGGAGCAGCAACCCTTACCACGTCACTAGCACTTGAGAAGTCATTATTGAGCAAACTCTCCAAGGCCATCCAGCGAACTGGTCTGTTTTCGTTGTCCCCGAGGCAGTGGTAGTCCATGGGGAAGAAATCACGGGCGAGCGCATTGTCTGTGATCTTCACTTGCATGCTGTTATCAATTCTAGAAAGACAAAAAACAAGATGAGACATCAGACATCTAAACACAATATACACAATATGTGTTAACTCACATTTCTTGTGGTGATAAGGAATGTAAACAATGCAACAGTAATTATATGCTAGAGCTTTGAAAAATATGCACTGAAACAATATTGCAGGAATATTCTGAATTAAAAAAGTTAAGCTCTATTTACAGCATATTTCACATTGATTAATACAGAAAGTAATTTTGGCTTGTTTGTAAAAAAAAAAAAACGTGCAGAACAGAAATTAACTTACAATGGAAGTCTACAGTGCATCCGGAAAGTATTCACAGCGCTTCACTTTTTCCACATTTTGTTATGTTACAGCCTTATTCCAAAATGGATTAAATTCATTATTTTCCTCAAAATTCTACAAACAATACCCCATGACAACGTGAAAGAAATTTGTTTGAAATCTTTGCAAATTTATAAAAAAAAACAAAAAAAAAAAACACAAGTATTCACAGCCATACTTTGTTGAAGCACAGCCAAGTCTTTTTGAGTATGATGCTACAAGCTTGGCACACCTATTTTTGGGCAGTTTCTCCCATTCTTCTTTGCAGGACCTCTCAAGCTCCATCAGGTTAGATGGGGAGCGTCGGTGCACAGCCATTTTCAGATCTCTCCAGAGATGTTCAATCGGTTTCAAGTCTGGGCTCTGGCTGGGCCACTCAAGGACATTCACAGAGTTGTCCCGGAGCCACTCTTTTGTTATCTTGGCTGTGTGCTTAGGGTCGTTGTCCTGTTGGAAGATGAACCTTCGCCCCAGTCTGAGGTCCAGAGCGCTCTGGAGCAGGTTTTCATCAAGGATGTCTCTTTACATTGCTGCATTCATCTTTCTCTCGATCCTGACTAGTCTCCCAGTTCCTGCCGCTGAAAAACATCCCCACAGCATAATGCTGCCACCACCACCATGCTTCACTGTAGGGATGGTATTGGCCAGGTGATGAGCGGTGCCTGGTTTCCTCCAGACATGACGCTTGCCATTCAGGCCAAAAAGTTCAATCTTTGTTTCTCATGGTCTGAGAGTCCTTCAGGTGCCTTTTGGCAAACTCCAGGCGGGCTGTCATTTGCCTATTACTGAGGAGTGGCTTCCGTCTGGCCACTCTACCATAGAGGCCTGATTGGTGGAGTGCTGCAGAGATGGTTGTTCTTCTGGAAGGTTCTCCTCTCTCCACAGAGAAATGCTGGAGCTCTGTCAGAGTGACCATCGGGTTCTTGGTCACCTCCCTGACTAAGGCCCTTCTCCCCCGATCGCTCAGTTTGGCCGGGCGGCCAGCTCTAGGAAGAGTCCTGGTGGTTCCAAACTTCTTCCATTTACGGATGATGGAGGCCACTGTGCTCATTGGGACCTTCAATGTTGCAGAAATTTTTCTGTACCCTTCCCCAGATCTGTGCCTCGATACAATCCTGTCTCTGAGGTCTACAGACAATTCCTTGGACTTCATGGCTTGGTTTGTGCTCTGACATGCACTGTTAACTGTGGGACCTTATATAGACAGGTGTGTGCCTTTCCAAATCATGTCCAATCAATCGAATTTACCACAGGAGGACTCCAATCAAGTTGTACAAATATCTCAAGGATGATCAGTGGAAACAGGATGCACCTGAGCTCAATTTTGAGTGTCATGGCAAAGGCTGTGAATACTTATGTACGTTATTTTATAATAAATTTGCAAAGATTTCAAACAATCTTCTTTCACGTTGTCATTATGGGATATTGTTTGTAGAATTTTGAGGAAAATAATGAATTTAATCCATTTTGGAATAAGGCTGTAACATAAAATGTGGAAAAAGTGAAGCACTGTGAATACTTTCCGGATGCACTGTATGGTGCAAAAAACCTGTTGAACAGAAATGCACACTTACAATAGCAATAAAGCAGAAAGCGATTAAATCTAGTCCACAAAAAATTCTGACAGGCCATTTTGTTAATCTCTTGGTTTCTTTTTGTGCGGTGTTGCGCTGGGTAGCCCCGCCCAGTGTGAAATCTCATTGGTTCAAAATCCAACTCCACTTACCTATGTATTAAAAATATTTTCTGATTGACTGGAATTGTCATATCACGCAGCAGTTTTGCATTCAGACAGACAAATTGCTCGTCACTACAAACTTGTTGCTTCGTGTGTGGTTAAGAAATAGTGACTAGCAACATAGACTTCCATTTTATGTGCATAACACATTTTGTTTGTTTTTACAAACTAAGGTACAAGTAAAAATTACTGTCTGATGCCAACAAAAGCATGCAACAGATACTTGGTGTGTTCCATTTCATGCACCGCTGTGCAGACCAATCGGCACCTCTGATGACGACATTACTTATTAACATCATGTTTATTAAAATATAATTACAAATTTTATTATATATATATATATATATATATATATATATATATATATATATATATATATATATATATATATATATTAAAAATGTAACTTCTATATTGGTTTTAAATTAATTTCGGCTTTTCTCAGAATTTCTTCTTGTACACACAGCACTATATTAAGCACCACGTAACTATTCAAATTAATAGTGTTTCTACTCATTACATGTAAAATTCAGGTGTCTGTCTATCTGACAAATTTAGCATCTAATGTGATCCTAAAACCTTAGCATGCTATGGGAAGGGTCCAATTTGATTGCTCTCTGCATCTCCTCCCCAGACTGCACCCGGTAAGGCCAGGCACAGTTGAAGTTGAACACACCTACTGTCAGTAGAGCTTAACTTCAATTTTAACTAGAATAATCCTTTAATGCCAATGCCAAAATGTAACATATGGTGCAACTGTGCATTCCTACATGTAAAAGGCAGAGCAGTAGGGGAGTAGTGGTTAAAAGGCACTTACACACAGTTTCTGGCGGCCAGGTCTTTGTGAATGACCTCTCTCCGTGCCAGGTAGCTCATCCCACATGAAATCTGTATTGCCATGTGGACCAGGTCTTGCTGAGAGATGGCCTATGCGGGTAACCCAAGACAAATATCAGTGATTAAGAAATAAATTAAGCTGGCTCTACACTAGCAGACTCAAAACAAATAGTTTTGGCCAAGGGTGTCACACATGCAGACTGAGATCTAGCTCTCTTCAGTCAGAGGTATGACACAGTTGCTGACTTAAAATGTTGGAGGGGTGACACACTTTCCAACTCACCGCAACTATCTCTCTGACAAAATAACAACATGAGTAAAACTGCAATTGCAATAGAGTGATTTGGGGCGTTTTTAGACCTGTAGCTTGCTTGATTGTTCTGAAACGGGCTAAAATAGTTAAAATGTTGCATTTTCTTCATGGTTCGGTTGGCTTTCACATGGTTATATTTTAAAATGCACCAAAACTGTAAAATGTCAGTCAAGGTTATTTTTATCCATCATTAGTTACTTTTTTATTATTTCTGCAGAATGAAAGAATCCCTATGGATTTTACTTGGCGTTTGTGATGATATGCAGCTGAGTGTGATAAAATAAGTTCGGATCAGCTTGTCATCTTGTCAGTTCTTCTCAGTGACAGAATTATTTTTTCAAACAAAAAGAGATCAGCAGAGTGCCTCGACATTCAAGTGATTAACACCTCCCGCAGAGAGGTGCTAATGGCCGCTCTATATCCCTCTACCTGGCCAGTGATTATGTTAATGAAGCTAACACCTGAAAATCACTGGAAAAATCAGCTAGTTTAGAGCCAACATTAAACACCTAATCAGTCAGATTTGTGAATGAACAGTTTTGTACCAGATCAACCGTTTCAAATGATCCGACTTATAAGTAGGACTTTCCTAATTCTCTTGCGTACTCGTTAGGGGTGGATAAAAATATCAATTTCCCAATGCATCACGGTCTTCATTTGAACGACCTCGATATTGATTCTTAAATCCCAAGATAGATCTTTTACTCTATGCGCAAGTCACATGGACCACTCTTAGGCTTCCTTTGAGTCATTTTTGAAGCTTGAAAGCATTCATTGTAATTGCATGGAAAAAAGTGACTAGTACATTCTTCTAATTTTCTCTGTGTGTGTTATGTGGAAATAGTCCATTCTGGTTTAGTACAACATAAGGGTGGGTAAATGATGCCACAATTTGCATTTTTGGGTGAACTACTCCTTTAAGGTCTTAGCAAGTGTAAGACTGGGATATGCTGCACTGAACTGCAAAGATTGCTGCTTAATTTTTGCAAGAGCCGCAACAAGGGAAACTGAAAGACAAAAAAAAAAAAAAAGACGACAAAAAAAAGAGATGGAACACAAGAAATAAGTGGGCACCCAGACACTTGTGGTTACAGTTCACCTCTTAAGAAACCCGACTTGATGAAACAAGTTCCTCTGTTGAATCTCAGTTAGTAAGAAGAATGTGACGTCTGAGCAGTAATGAGTTACCTCACTGAAGATAAACATCCCCCTCACCAAGACGCAAAACAGACACTTAGCTGAAGACAAATGTTTAAGTATTCAGAGGGAGTGGCTCAACTTCAAGCATCCTTATGTAATCTACCTGAGTCAGACACAAGACACATTGGGTGCTAACTGACAAAGTCAAAACATAATCCTCTCAAAATGAGTCTGGCTTATAAGAAGAAAACAGAAAAAATAACAAAAAAAAACAAAAAACATACGCAACACCTTAGAACAAAATAATTGCTATGACAAACTTAGATGCAGGTGATATGTTCATTCATGTTTTTTGGTGTGAATTTTGTTACAGTGATTTAGTGCAGATTGCAATCTTTACTTACACAGTACGCGTGAAAGGCAAACAAACATCAAAGATCCATTCAAAACCTGAAGTTCAAGGTGATAATCTTGGCATTAGAAGGATAGTTCAAGCAAATTTTAAAATGCTGTCATTTTTTTACTCACCCTTCATGTTGTTCCAATCCTGTATGCTTGTATTTTTTTATTTTTTCTTCTGTGGAATACACAGAGATGGAAAAAATCTTTTCATGAAAGAAGCTTCAAATAGATATTTTCCAAACTATGACAGTTCACAGGCTTTCAAGCTCCAAAAAGGACATAAAAGCACTATAAAAGCACCACAGACATAGTCGATACGACTTGTGCACAATTTTTCCAGTCTGTTTGTCACCCTAAGCTATCATATGGCTTCAGAAGACTTCAGTGCACAAGTTGCATTAACTAATTTTATGGTGCTTTTATAGTATTAAACCTTGACAGCCCGAACTGTCATTGTATGGAAAACACCTGTGTAATGATTCCTTTTACCAATTCATTTTTTGTATCCCACAGAAAAAAAGATAGCAGCATATGGGTTAGGAGTGACATGAGGGACAGTAAATAGAAGAACATTCATATTTGGGTGAACGATTCCTTTAAGTACAACCTACTGCATGCTTAATTTATTAACTAAAGGATGGATAGTTTATAATTTATATCTTTGAAAAATGTCAGTTGTGCCTTGAGGCAGGAAGACACTTTGCATCTTTAACTGCCACAGCATGCTTAGTCTTGAAGTAAAAAAATTGTTAGCTTGAAGCACCCTTTTTACCAGACTGATCGAATCTATGTGATCTCGTCTTTGGAGAGAGTTCAATGCCAACAGGATGACAGATGGCCCAGAGTTACCCATAACAAAGGCTTGATTGTGCACACCTATCATAGTGAGTTCTTTTAATGTTGACGGAGGAGCTGCACAACGAATTCATTGTTCTGAAGAAAGCAATTAAATCAGGATGGTCTGAATACTCCAGGTGTTCTGCTAGAGGGCAACAACACTGAACATACTTTTCCGTCTTATATAAACACCTGCCAGACAGAATTATTACAAACAGCAGTAGCAGTGGCATAACTTAGCTGTTTACACACACTGCCAAAAATCACACACCACTTAAATGTAAATAGTGTTTAAGTGTTGTATATTACATAAACCAACTTTTGAAAGCAAGTGTTCTACAGTAGTTCTCTCTACCATACTTAAAGTCAGAGTAAGGTTGGGAACCGAGACCCAGTTCTTAAAAAAAATACTGGAACCAAATTATTTTCATGACTTTCAATTCCGTTAATGGCACTTGGACGTGCATTCTTCCACCAATGTGGACAGAACACCATGCTAAAATACTCTTGAGAGTGGCACAAAATATCCATCGTGACCAGTGTAGTCCGACTCCTCCGCAAGTATCAAAAAAGAATCATCATAAAAAGACTCATCGGTTTACAACTTAAATTCTCTTAAGGCTTTTTTAGTGCTTTTACACGATACATCTTTGGTATGTGACACAATATTTGTTATATTTTACTCAAGAACTTTCCAATCTGTACAATGTTTTGACCATATGTCTAACAGTATGGTGTAGAGTAAATAATCATATTTCTTAAGTTATAAAACAAAACACTTCTAATTTGTCATCCAATTAAAAAGAAACTATTCAGAGTTGGTTATTTTGCCTTTACGCATTTGCAAGAATCTGTTCTGTTAAAATATTAAATGAACTCATAATTTTGTAACAGGCTGCTGAGGGCAGTAATTCCAAAAAGAATTGCATTTCTTATTTCCAAATATTTCATTTTGAAAAGTACTAAAAAAAAATTGTGAACCGTTAAGGAAGCGGAATTAAGAGGAATCCATAAGAGGAATCTATATCGGAATTGTTCAATTTCTTACAATTCCCATCCCTATGTCAGCGATATGACATAGCAGTAGTGTTCATACTGCTGACAGGTCAAGACAGAGTCTGGACTGTGACAAATCGGCAGATGAAAGGATAGATAGACAAATAGACACAGATAGATAACAGTACAGATAAAGAAGTTTGGTCTCACCTGTGGGTTGTTGGCCTCTGCGAGCTTACACTGTCGGAGGAAAAGCTTTAGATTTCCCCAGTTCATATAGGGCAGCATGACCATGGGCTTCTCACCATCTTCTATACATACATGACTGATTGGTAAAAGGTTCCTATGGGCAAACAGACCACAAAGAAAAAATTCAGATCAAATCATGCAGGAGAAATGTCAGGACAGGGCTGATTTTCACAGTTCTTCAGGAAAACACAAACACTCTCCTGCCGTTTCATTCCATGTATAACACTGGAGAAATGGTTTATTGTTATTACATTTCCACTAGCAGTTAAATGATATACAAATCACACCTATGGCAGTGCCCAAATAGACAGGAAGTGACATGCTTCTCTAAGGATACTTGATCTATAAAAGCCGATTCCAGAAAAACATTAAGGTTGTGGACTGCGTTGACCATTTAACCCCAGACACAGCCCTGCGTGACCGCAAACCTCTGTGCGCTCAGAACAGGATATGGGTTTGAGCCCATCCCAAAGACAACCAAGAGGGAAACAAAAAAATCCAAACAGTCTCTATGACCTTAGGACCATTGTACTGTTGCTGTATTAAATTCAGGACAACAATTCTGAATGAAGATGAAGTGATAATAAATGCAGAGTTGAGTGATACTAAAAGAAGAAACAGACAGATGAACAAAATATAAATACTGGGCAGCTCTACTCTCTCACGTTACCATAGCTTTTCTGAAATGCATCTAAAACCAGTTCAATTTCTAGTTGTTAAAGGAAACGTGGCAAATGAGAATACACAAAAAATGTACTTGAGAAAAAAAAAAAAAAAAAAAAAAGGCCAAAAAGTGAAACAAGAAACCAAATTTGGGGGAAAGAAAAGCCAAAACAAAAAAATTCAGAAGAACCAAAACTGTAATTCTCTCAGCAGAGGAAGTGTGCAGACTGTAGTAATAGCAGTGGCATAGCTGTACAGTACGCACATTCAGATATTACACAACACATTTCCATCTGACTCTGGGACATGGAAACGCTGGCTAGCTTTTCTCATATATTAAAGGATTCATTTAAAAGGAGGTCACCATGACCTGCTACAACCACAAGGTTCTGTGATCAATGACTAGGATCCCATTTCTACCAGGTACAAGATCCATCTCTGGTGACCCGATTTTAAGTGGACAGACCTTCGCTGTTGTCTGGGATTCATCAGGATGGATTAGTGTTTACACTACACGTGTGATGTAGTCACATGTTTGGATCACAAAACTTTTAGACCCCGTTCGCACCTGAAACGGGAAACAGGTGCGAACGGGGTCTAAAAGTTTTGTGATCCAAACATGTGACTACATCACACGTGTAGTGTAAACACTAATCCATCCTGATGAATCCCAGACAACAGCGAAGGTCTCCCTACTCACCTCCCAGACAGCACACGTACATCTCTGAGATGTCCGTTTAAGAGCATTTTTATTAACTTCTGATAGACAACTTAAAAGAGCTGATTTTACATACTATCTAAATCAAACATCTAAAAGACATCCGCTGAATGTCCTCTTGACATCCGAGAGGAAACGTCATATAGACATATTTCAGATGAGCAATGTAAAAAAAAAAAGTAATGTACAGTATTGTATTGTACACATCATAGAGACGTCTGGGTGACGTAAGTGTGCTTTCAGGGCTGTCAATCAATCATTGTAACAAAACAAGGGTTTTAAACCAGTTCTGTGCAGTTTTAAAAGTAAATAACAGGAAAATCCCATACATTCATTGTGCATGCACAAGACTTAACAGAAATTGCAGTGGCACAGATCATATGAAGCACGCACATCTGAAGTTCACCTAATATAGAAACAGCACTTAAAGAACAGAATTTTGCTCTAAACACCATGTCAATTGTTTAAATAATTTATATTTAAAGGGGGGGGGGGGTTCTTTTGACAATTTTTGTGGAAAGAAAACAAAAACAAAAAACTGTAAATTGTTCAGCATGGTCCAAAATGTGGCTGGTAGTAGATAATTTACCAGTCAGTTAGATTTTTTACTGGTCATTTTCTAATTTGCATTTCACAAGTGGATTTGACAGACATGAGAATCAAATAAAAAATACTCTTAAGCAAGCTTAAAAGAGAACTGCTTTTTTGAAGAATTGAATTTATGAAATATTTAACTGTCTGAAAGCTCTTTTTCAGATTATTTACTTATTACATAAATCCTATAATGTGCATCTTAAGCTACATTTTGTCATATGAACAACCAGTTAGTAACTGATATAAGTATGAGGAGCCTCTAAGTACACATAACACAGTAACAGTTTTTGGTTTAATTCGAGTAAATTAATTCAGTCAGATTCACACAGTTATCTTTCCAACTAAATCATAATTACTTGTACAGTACTTAATTGAGGGCTTATATTTGGCACTGTGGTCCGTGAGATTTTATATCTTGTTCCGCTAGAATGTGGTTGAATGACAATGAGTGCATTTACATGCACATTAAATGTTCGATTTCAGTCGGATTAAAGCAATAATTTGTCTTTTTAAAATGTCATACATCTGATTTGCACCAAAATCAATGTGTAAAGAATATAAAAAATGCACGTGGCTGTAAAGTTTTCCACGTTGTTGTGCCTGTTGTGTGCGTCTCGCTGTTGACAAGCTAGTTAACTGATTTCTTCGATGAGCTACTATGACACAAAAGGTCAACCAGAAAACATCTACGTCACTTCCTCAGCTAACATCCTTTCTTCATCTAATCGATTGGGCATAGTATAATGTATACTTGGTCAGAGAAATGAAGACTGTAGCTCAACAACGCAAAAACCCACGATAGTTCGATTATAACTGCCCATGTAAACGTTCTCAATAAAGCTTGACCTGACTCACTGAAATAGCAGGGACATAAAGCCAAAAGCATACTTTGGTCAGATGTGAATGCTAGGCATCTGCATACAGGACACGTGATGCAAATTTCGTCATCAGCAGAGTGCTCGAGCACTGAACGTGCGCTTCCTGAGTTTTCTAACTGTGCGTTCAGAGTACTGGAATTATTTGCACTGATTAGTGGGTCCACAAGGTGGCAACTCACCTTCGAGCCGTTGCTGTCACGAACAAGCGCTAGAACATGTAATCGCCTGTAAACTACAGGAGATGAATGTGGAAACAACAACAATGGATGTGCAGGTCAAAAATGCGTGTGTGTGGAGGTCAGGAGATACCTGCAATTTGTATAAATCGAGTCTGAAGCAATATAAAAGACATATGTATGGGTTAAAACTCATTAAGAGAAATAGTCCAGTCTCTCATAGCAGTCGTAGCGTGCTTGCGCCAACCACCCGTGTATGTACGCAGTCAAATGAAGTATACTTTGAAAAGCTAGCGTTCAACTGTATGCAGACGCCAAGCGTTTACGTCAAAACCGAAGTATACTTTTTAAGAGTAACTCGTAAGGGAATCCAAAAGTACTGATCACTGAAGTTAATTCCCTTAAAAAAGCAGAAAAAAAAATCTCAAGAGTAATTTGTTTGCAAATCAGACTACACTGGCAACGCTTTATGTTTCACACTGCAGATTTAGAAGCGTTGTTGTGGAGTTGTTTAATAGCAGTTCAGGAAACACAAGTACTTATTTTGGTTTTCTGTCCGCATCGTAGAAGAATGCACATTAGCGTTACCGAACATCATGAAAACTATTCGGTTCTGAATAAGAGCCGGCTCACGGTCCCCAATTCTATTATTTAAATAAAGGCGCATGTTACAACTACATGTAAACAGTAATGCGTCTCCGCTGACCACTTGTGATTGAAACACCTGAGATGCATCTTAATATCTGGTGTAAACAGGGTCTAGTTTTTCTGTGATGGATATATGGATCACCGTGCAGCCATGCAGCAAATCAATTATCAGATGATTGAGTTTACAAACAAATGAAGAAACACCATTCTGTACAAACTTGTTGTTCAGGACTGACGAAAGCAGAACATGAGGTGGTTGTGACTCACCTGTGGTGAAGCCCTCGTAGTTTACAGCTTTCTGTCAGCATCATGGTTACCTGAACCTCTGAGGCGTGATCTGACCCAAATACAAGAACAAACAGAGTCAGCAATTTATGATGCAAACTTGGAGAACCCTAACCTGAGCCAAACATCTTGCAATACCTCCCCATTTCCCTACACACCAATCAAAATTTTACAAGTGATAGTGATAGGAAAGGATAGTCAACTAGTTGTCCAACAACCGACTAGTCGATTAATGAGGTTGATCTGATCTTATTTTATCAATTGTTTTGTCAGTTTAATATAGATTTTTATATATTTCAGCTTGAATATTTTTAGCAGCAGTACTTTAAAGCAGAAAAATGTATCTATTGATTAATTTAATAGTTTAATTTCATTCTCATCTGAGGCCCTCTGCATTCTGTTTCAGTCTGTTGCTCCATTTTGCTGCTTTTGAATTGTAAAATGCCTCTTGGTGAACGCCCCTTAATACATGCATGTGTTCAAATTTTACAATTATGATTAAAAAAAAAAATCTCAACAGTGTAAATATAGATGTTTTTCTAGTCCTCCACTCCAAAATATTTAATCAACAAGATATTGCTCTTTGTAACAGTTTGTGTAGAATAACACTCACAAGCCAGCATAGTAACATTACTAAAAGGGTCTTTTGAGGGTCTTATTGGCGTTAGTAATTTGTTGTGAAATAACCCAACTAGTTAATTAAAAAAAAAATAAAACACGTAGTTTTACACATCCTTTAAACTTCTGGAAAAAGCCTGAAATATCAAGTAGCACCAAAGAAAAGTAGCAATTCCGAGACATCTTGTTTAATTCAGCTTTAAATTAAAAAAAAGGGAGTAAATCAAGTGAAAGCTCAGGAGAATATTGGCAGGAAGTTCTAAATAACTACCGTCCACTTGAGAAAGTCTCATTGCTCTAACAACAGCCTTACAGCTCTTTTCAACCAGTCTCACAGATTTCTGGCAGAGTGAACACATTGTGGTTGAGTTCACAGAGGTCTGGTTTTATCTCGAAGTACAGCTTTTGACGGATGCGCAGAGTGTATGGGTTAAGTGTATTGTTTCCTGTCCCTTGGGCATGGGTTGGGGGGTAAAAGAGTATGGCTTGGCACAGCAGAAGCTGGTACGGTGGTATTGTTTGGTGGCTGGCACCAGCCATTTGCTGGGTAAACAGGGCACAAGGGCAAATGAGGGGTGACCAATGTGACCGGAAGAGCTGAAGTAGATTCCCCAACAAAACGTTTTTATTTATTTATTTTTTTTACAGAAAATGTTGTCATAGTGAACTATAGCATTTGCGTGTTTACCACACATAGGCATAATATTTTAAATACCCTAGCTTCTTTTCTGTAGATAATAAACTTATTAACTTTTGTTCACAAAAAGGCACATTACCAACAAATAATCTTTACGTGATTTTCCTGAGAAGGTTAGGGAAAGTAATTTAAAATGTTTCATGTTAGGAGTATTGTACTCAAGGGAGGAATCAAAAGAGTTAGCGGATGTACCTTTCACTGCTTTCACAAAGACTTGTTTCTCTTTGCTTGGGTCTTTCTCATCAAGCAAGACTCCATGGAATATGCGGCCAAAGGTCCCTGAGGAAAAAGAAAAAAAAAGTTACATTAGACAAGCAGCATAAAAGGTGGATATCTGTACCTCAGTGTGCACATGTATACACATATATATTCAGTTTAGGGTTAATAAAAAAAAAAAAAAAAAAATGCAATCTATCATGCCCCCAATCCGTATGTAAATTGTGTAATAAGTAATGTTTCAACCATCGGAGCAACTTATGCTTGATGTGTTAGTAGGGGGCAGTCAGCTCCAGCTGTACAGGCGTCACACCTCGTCAAACCAATGAGAGCAAAAGACAGCACAGCCTTACACAGATGCGCTTTTGCACGCAAAGACAGCTGGACGAGCACAACAGAATGCAGGTATCTCGCTTATGACTAGAGATGCTGAAAACTAGTGAAATGTGACAACCAAAGTGAGAACCTCCAAAAATGTCCATCTGATGCATAAGTACATAGACCAACAATTAAAAGTAGTTCAGATGGAAGTAGGCCAATAATAAGGTAGGGTTGTGTTCAATGATATGGAAATAAAACAAACAACAATTTGACTTTTAAGACAGTTTTTGTATTGTAAAAATTCTTGTCTGCTGCCACAATACATTTATATGATGTAATGTATTTGAATGATCTGAATTATAATATCTATTAGGGGCCCTATTGCTTTTGTAACTTTTCTTATTATTCCGCCATTGGAGTCTAATGCAACCCTATGAAACATATGTACTAGGAAAATGCTAAAATTTGGCACACTGATAGGAGTGGGCATGAATAGCCTCCATACCAAATTGGGGTCTCTAGGACACACTCTATTGCACCACCACCAGTTCAAAAATTCTTATAATTTCTTTTGTGCATATCTTTTGAACCGTTTGTCCCAGAAAATCTTTTTGCATCTGATTACTCTCATCCTGATGATTCCAAAGGACACCTTACATTAAAATTCCCATTACACACATTACAGCAACCGCAATACAAACCAGTGTGCGTTTGCAATACACATCATACCCACTCTGTGGGTCCTATGGGTCCTGTAGTCCATATAGGGTATTTAGGTGCTTGGCCCCTGCTGCTCGCAGCTATATTTATATATTATATTTAATTATTATATACTAAATTAACTTTATTTGGGGGCCTTTGACATATGCAATTAATTGTGATTAATTAGATTAATCGGAACATCATGGAATTAATTAGATTTAAACTTTCAATCGATTGACAGCCCTAGCGCTGTTCCAAAACCTAGTAAGCTGCTGCCCCTGCCAGATCTGGAATACCATTTGTGTCTGGAAAGTGTCAGAGGTTGAGATAATTTCTAAAGTTATTTATTACTACTATAATATAATTGCTTTGCCTAAAACAAACGTCAGAATTCAAGCAAACAGACTTCTACAGTTAAGGACAGATTATTATTGTGCCTCATATCAATAATCTTTGGGGACTGTCTACGTTTCACATTATAAAGATGGTTATTACCTTTACGCTTGGCGTAAAATGAACCTTAATTATCTAGCGATACAGAAACCACTTTACAGTCATGGTACAGGAAACAGTAGTATTGTTTTTGATGATCAAATTTAGCATGTCCATGAATACTGTATTTGGCGAAATTGTTTTGTTTTCCAAGCAACCAAAGTCATGAGCTGTATCCCAAAAGACACACTATACACAATGCACTTACAAAATGTACTATGCACTCAGCAATGTAGTGTATGAATTTCCAAAGTGTAATATCGTCCCAAATGGAATACTTATCGGTTCTGCACTACTTTACGTCATTCTGAAGTGCAAGTAGTGCGAGTAGTTTGTTTACACTGAAAATGCAACAAAGTGTACTATGAGGACCCGGATGATTCACTTTTTCAACCATCAAAAGGGACTGTGGAATGTTGGACACTTCGAGCACTTCGTGGCTTACCGTACATAGCGAAAGGGGCGGAGTTACTGGCAGCGATGGTGATCTGGCAAAATAATTGTAAATAATGGAGAATAGGACAACTAGTGAAACTTCTGTGAAGACAGCACCTTACAAAAGTGAGTTAAACGCTTTACCATCACACCATGCTGCGTGAATATGTATATTATTGAGATATAAGTGTTGAACTGAGGGTGGATAGCGCACTAAAGCTAGCAGCAACACAACGCTTGGGTTTGAAAGGTCACATCCATCAGCTGTTAAGCGGCAAACGCTTCCGTGTAGTAAAAAACTGTTAAGTGTTCCATTTGGGACAATACTACACTTAGAAAATTCATAGCATATTTTGTAGGTGCATAGTGTATAGTGTGTCATTTGGAACACAGCTAATGTTTTCTTTTCGCTCTTTGCGTCACCAAACAACACGGCTCTAAGCATAGCCAAGGGTATCTACATAGGCGGCAGCCAATTAGCATGAGGATTCTCCTCTTTGACATTTAGTGAAACACAGCGGGCCATGTCATTTCAACAAGGTGAATCACATTGAAGGGTGTGACCCGCACCATGTCTAATAAAAACACTTTTTATAGAAAAATATTAAGAGTACAGTCTTCATTTCATGTGAGTGTACATCATTCGTTAATGTGTAAAACCCCCAATAAAAAAAAAAAAAAGTTAAGTAAAAGCCCCAAAATTACTGAATGCACCTTTAAGACATATAGGTCTGTTCTAAAAGGTAGGCAACTTGATTATGTTGCTTTGTAAGATATGTTGTTTTAGCTAAACTCTAAGGCAGCATCGCATGTATCCTTTGTTCTGTACTATTTGTTTACCTGTGTCTAACTTTTTTAGCATAAGCATGCATTTGTTATGAATGGTCCTTGGCCACGTACACACTGATTTTTCAGTTGAAAATGCATTGATTTTGCTATGTTTATGCCTCTCATCCACACTGGAATCTACAAAAAAATTGTCTCTAGTACCACACACTTTGAAAAACGACGAAATAAGAAAACAATTTTAAACGAAAATGTATTATTGTGAATGTGGTCTTAGAAAGAAGCTGGTCTAGGCAGTGACAGTGAGGCAGCTCACTAGGTTTTGGAAAAGCTATAGAGACATATACATTTGACTGCATCTCTGGAAAAGCACAGCATTCATCTGTTAAGGCCAACCAAACTTTTGCATGGAAAAACCTGAAACAGCAGGCCTAAATAGGCATTTTGGATGACCTCAGAGAATGAACACAGCATGGACTTGCCAGCAGGTACAGGACCGCCTCTCCTCTTTCCAATGCTGCTCTACTGCTTCTCAGACATAGCTGCAGTTTCCATAAGCCCAGATGACGCTCGACAATGTAATGGGTCAGCGGATCTTGTAGAGCCGTGAACTTCAGAATAGGTTGATTTTGGGTAGTGTTACTAATTTTGATTTTTTTGCATTGTGTTGATATTTATGACAATTAAGCATATTTTCCCTGTAATACAGGGAAACTGTAATACTTTTTTTAGACATTTAAATGTCTAAAATGTCATTTTGACATTTAAATTAACATATTAAAGGCAGTGCAAATACTACTACCATTCCGTATAGCTATGCAAAATTAAAATAAAATATAATATTTTTGAGAATGTAAATGGGTCGGGGAAAAATTTGCTTTTCATGACAATAATGTTGATGGAAAAAAATCTTAATGGTACTTATATGTCTTCATTTTTAAAGCAAAATGCAATTTCTGATTTCTCTCTTTCTTTGGGGTGAAATATGTACCAGACATGTTTTTGACAGGTTTTGTGAGATTAAGCCAGTTAGGTTCAAGTTAGCATGCAATATGTTTCTCCAACTGTCTGTTGGGTAGACGTACGTAGCCAAATACATTGGTTGGGCCACAAATCTTGTTCTTACACAAGTAAAATTTATAGAAAGTGAATTTCTTGGAAGTGTACTGGTGAAAGACAAACGAACTGAACAAAAGTAGTAAGTCCTGTAAATGAAGGGTTTCTCTGTCATAATGCAGAACTTAAATTACATCCGACTTTAAAAAAAAAAAAAAGGATAATTATTGCATTATACATTGTGCAACTTGCTTGGTTTCAGTCATGTCTTTTTTATCTTTATGTAGTTTATGATAAGTTAGTTAAGTTGGGGAGAACTGACACTTCAGATAAAAAAATGTCCTTATGCAGTAGTTTGGGGCATTTCTTGGTATAAAAACATCTTAATATTTTGCCAAGACATGAAGTATAGAATATCCTAAGATGTAAAGTGTTAAGGATATGTTCTGTGTTCTGAATCAATTGATGGATCAAACCCATTTTAAAATGGTGATTTAAACTGTATTTACCATTTAACTGTTACAATGAAGAGGTAAAGATATCCAGGCTGTTTTGGCATAGACTTCAGCTCCTTACAACATTATTATTACCAAATAAAGCAGTAGCAGCAAATATTTAATGAGTAAATGAACTTTGAAATTTGTGCTCAGGCTGTTCCAATAAAGATCACCGAGTGGGTCATAAAACACACACATTGTGGGGCCCTGCAAAGGGATTCATCTGACATTCCCCCTAAATTTCTATTAAAAAGTCTAGTCATGGTTTAATTAGATTCACTCAGTTTTATCACCATGTCAGCAGTTAAAACACAATAACTCCCTATAAATAATTGAGCAGCTTTATCAAGCTTGTGGATAGAAGCACAGGATTAAAATACCCTCTGTGATAGAAGATGCTATTCACCTTATGCACCAGAGAAATTAGCACGCAGAAATCTTGAAAATGTTGTCTCGGAACTTCAGTTTTAGTGGTCTGTGGTGATGGCTTGGTCGACCGATTTAATCAAGACACTAAAGAATATTATTTGTAAGTTCGTGCACGAAGACGCTCGAAATTGGGACAAGTGGCTCAAGCCCCTATTATTTGCAGTACGAGAGGTCCCGCAAGCCTCCACAGGGTTCTCCCCATTTGAATTATTGTACGGGTGTCGACCGCACAGCGTGCTCAACAGCCTACGGGAAAATTGGGAGGAGGGACCTTAAAGCAGCAAAACGAAATTCAATACGTTCTTGACCTGAGAGCAAAACTCCATATACTGGGGCAATTAACACAGGACCATTTTCTCCAGGCTCAAGAACGTCAAAGCCGGCTGTATAATAGGTGTACTCGGCTATGGGAATTTACACCGGGAGATAACGGTTCTATATAGATATCTATGGTGTTGAAGTCAAAGTGTAATTAGCCAGCGAAGTAGATTTACAGGTTATAGAGTTGTCAAAAGCTATCATGAGTATTTTAGTGTTAACAACTGGAAGCAGAGTGGGGAGATTTTAAAACAAGAGTACTTCATTCATAAATAATACACACGATCTTACCTTCAAGCTGTGGACTACTGATGTGCCTCTGTGCTCAGGAAACTCCAAGAGACAACACAAAGTCATTAAAAATATCTCGTACGACATCTCTTACCATCTTCTCATGTCATTCACCCATCATGTTATAGTTAAGGCAGGATTTTTGAGCATTAATCCAGGACGAGGGTGTAACTATATTTATACACACATACACACAAAGTCACATGTGAAAGTGTATGTTTTATTTTATATTCTGTTTACAACTATTTTCATCACATTTAAGCCTCTAAAAAATGAAGGGTGACAAATTAATTTTAAAAAGTACAATTGTAATTTTCTTTAATGTTGAACTTGCATGTGTAATAATACGAGCTGTCACTGTTGGAAATTTCATATCAACTACACATTTTAATACTAATTATAGAAGTTGAAACCTAAAAATTAACCAGAATTACACGTATAACAATTAAACGCTTGTATTACGAAAAAGTGCAGTGTGGCATAGCTGTCCAAATATGATCTGCCAGGTCCAATTTACCTCCGCGGGTGTCGGACAAAATTAAAATTTAGAGTGACAGAAAGAACACCTCACTAGCATTTATGAATAGTAAAGGGGTGCTGTACACTCACACCATCATCTCTTGGTGAAAATTACTTTGTGCTCCCACACATAATCCCTTTTGATCGACTCTTCTAAGTAGCTTCAATACAAACAAGAATTTAGATGACAAAATTCGGAAGGGCGGAGCACGGAAAATGGACAGGGCTGAATAAGGTGAATAGAGGAGGAAAGATGTATCAGAGATGTTTAAGAAGAACATAAGTCATAAGGAGAGTTCTTGATGCAGAGTTTTGTGTAATTTTATAGATAAGGTGACCAATGTCATTTGTGACAACATCTGTGCATTCCTGGAGCTGCACTGGCACAAGGCCAGGCAGAAAGGTTTTCTTTTTGGACTCCACTTTAGTGCTTGAGTGCAGATTTTCCACTGGAGTACAGTTCTTGTGTGATCCAAAAAAAATGATCTTGCTGAGGGAAGTGTGTCCTAACCTCAGACTGAGCAGCCAAATGACGGTGGCGGTGATGCAATTTCAGTTGAACTAGGTGTTAAAAGTGGAACTAATATTAAAAAGTAAAACATAGTACACGAAGAGAAAGATTTTTGATGGCAGAGAAAAGAATAGAGTACAGAGAAGTCAAGGCTTTCAAAAATATACACTAGTGTCCAAACTGAGCAAAGTTCACTTTCGTAGTGAACTGCAAAATTTACCGGCCATTAAACTTTATTTTGCATTAGTTTTACTCCAATAATTTTGTCCCTATGACAGTGGAATTATTAAGCCTTTTTTTTCCCTTTATTGTTAGTGACAAACAGCAAATCTGAATTATTTCACACATTATGTTAAAAAGTTAGACCAACTGCCGAGATGACTTCTTTTGCTCACCAAAGCCACTTTTTAATTTTAGACATTGGCCTACACATGTTCTTGCTGGGGTTTTCTGTTTAATGATTGTGTAAGGTGTGGATTGGCTTGTTAATTAGTAGATACCTTCATGAAGGACGTCTCTGAGTGTTACTCTCTCTCTGGAGATGGCGATGTCCTTCACCTTTGCCTTGGCCTCAAGAAAAGTTAAACTTCTTAAGTCATTCTTCTCTATCCGCAGCGAGGGATAGCCTGAAATCACACATGTATACCACATAAATTTGTTAACAACTCGCATTAGTACTAATTAACGCCTGTCTAATGACAGGAAAATCAAAACAAACAATGTACAGTCAGGTAAAGACAGCGGTTTGCAATAACATTTAAACAACTGGAAGTATTTAGACACTTTATCAATGGAGTAAAACCACAGCTTTGCCAAAGGCAAACACTGCAGTGTCACTCTTGCACAACATGTGTTGGTGTGTAACTGATTTTATCTCACTGTTATAGGGAGCCAATTGTATTAAAAGTTTCGAGAAAACACAGTGTTTTATTACATCATTTAGCTGTAGTGTACTTTAAAATACACAAGCCACTCCAAAAGACAATGTCAAAATGTACTGCTAGTAAATAAATAAGTACATAAGGCCTGTTTAGTTCGCTTGTGTATCCGGATAAAAACATTTTGTATTCTTTGTGTCTTTGTGTGTGTGCTGAAGGCATGTGACACAGTCTGCCATGTTTTAAAGTTTCTCACAGCTCTAAAAACATTCATGTGCAATTGGTAAAGGTTTTACTTCCAATCAGTAGTCAATTAGCTCTCACTGTTTCTCAAAAGCTGCTGTTTCTCTATTGCTGAAACAACAGTGGTATCAATGAATGGGACACACACACACACACACACACAGGCATGCAAAAGTTTGGGCACCTCTGTTCAAAATTTATCTTGCTGTGAATAGCCGAGCAAAAGATGGCCTGAATTCCAAAAGGCTTAAGTTAAAGATGACACATTTCTTTAATATTTAAAGCAATTTAACTTTTTATGTTCATCTTTTACGGTTTCAAAATAACAAAAAAGGAAAAGGGCCTGAAGCAAAAGTTTGGGAACCCTGCATGGTCAGTACTTAGTAACACCCCCTGGCAAGTATCACAGCTTGTAAAAGCTTTTTGTAGCCAGCTAAGTGTCTTTCAATTTTTGTTTGGGGGATTTTCACCCATTCTTCCATGCAAAAGGCTTATAGTGCTGTGAGATTCTTGGGCTGTCTTGCATGCACTGGTCTTCTGAGGTCTATCCACAGATTTTCGATGATGTTTAGGTCGGGGGACTGTGAGGGCCATGGCAAAACCTTCAGCTTGCGCCTCTTGAGGTAGTCCATTGTGGATTTTGAGGTGTGTTTAGGATCATTATCCTGTTGTAAAAGCAAATTCTCTTTTCATCTTCAGCTTTTTAACAGCTTTTTTGAAATTTGCATCACCTGGCCTTTCCAAACGATGACTGTGAACAAGCCATAGCCCTAACAAGCTAATTTAGGTCTGAGACCTTGGTAAAAGTTATCTGAGAGCTCAAATCTCTTGGGGTGCCCAAACTTTTGCATGGTGCTCCTTTCCTTTTTTTTTTTCACTCTAAAATTTTACAAAATAAAAATAATACACTAATATTGCTTAAAATGTTGAAAAGAATGTTTCATCTTTAACTTTATGCCTTTTGGAGATTAGTTCATCTTCTACTCACTTAACTATTCACAGCAACAGAAATTTTGACCAGGGGTGCCCAAACATTTGCATGCCACTGTGTGTTTGTGTGTGTGTGTGTGTGTGTATATATATATATATATATATATATATATATATATATATATATATACACACACACACACACACACACACACACACACACACACACACACACACACACACACACACAACACCAGTCAAAAGTTTTGAAACACTTGACTGAAATGTTTCTCATGATCTTAATCTTTTGATCTGAAGGCATTTGCTTAAAATGTTTGAAAATATTTTTGTAGACAAAATATAATTGTGCCACCATATTTATTTCATTATAAAACAAATGTAATAATAATAAAAAAAAGTTTTTGAAATGGATGACTTGGACCAAATAATAAAGAAAAGCAGCCAATAAGTGCCCAACATAGATGGGAACTCCTTCAATACTGTTTAAAAAGCATCCCAGGGTGATATCTCAAGAAGTTGGTTGAAAAAATGTCAAGAGTACATTTCTGCAAATTCTAGGCAAAGGGTGACTACTCTGAAGATGCTAAAATATAACACATTTTTTATTTATTTTGGATTTTGTTTAGTCACAACATAATTCCCATAGTTCCATTTATGTTATTCCATAGTTTTGATGACTTTACCATTATTCTAAAATGTAAAAAAAAAATAAAATAATAATAATTAAAAAAAAAAAAAAGAGTAAGTGTTTCAAAACTTTTGACCGGTAATGTGACACACACACACACACACACACACACACACACACACACACACACACAGTACTGTGCAAAAGTTTTAGGTATTTGTGAAAAATGTTGCATAGTGAGGATTTCTTCAAAAATAATGGCATAAAAATACTGCCTGTCCAAAAAAAAAAAACTGCATACGCTAATAATTCGTTGGACAACTTTTAGCTCGGATTACGGCATGCATTCATTGTGGCATTGTTTCGACAACCTTATGCAACGTCACCACATTTATTTCCATCCAGAGTTGCATTAAGGTTTGGCCGAGATCTTGTATTGAGGACGGGAGAGTCGAACCACTCTGTAAAATCTTCTCCAGCACATCCTAATGACTTTCAATCAGGACTCTGTGGTGGCCAATTTATGTGTGAAAATGATTCCTCATGCTCCCTGAACCACTCTTTCACAATTTGAGCCTGATGAATTATGGCATTATAATCCTGAAATATGCCTGTGCTGTCAGGGAAGAAAAAATCCATTGATGGGATATCCTGGTCATTCAGTACATCCAGGTAGTCAGCTGACTTCATTTTTTTTACCGCATAACGTTGCTGAGCCTAGATCTGACCAACTTAAGCAACCCAAGATCATAACACTGCCTCCAGAGGCTTGTACAGTGGACACCATGCATGAGGGCTGCATCACTTCATGCGCTTCCCTTCTTACCCTGACACGCCCATCGCTTTGAAATAGGGTAAATCTGGACTCATCAGACCACATGACCTTTTTCCATTGCTCTTCCATCCAATCCCAAGCAAACTGATGTCATTTTTTCTGATTTGCCTCACTAACAAGCGGCTTTCTTGTGGCCACACAGATGTTTAGTCTTAATCCTGTAAGTTCTCATCGCATTGTGCATGTGGAAATGTACTTACATTCACTATTAAACATAGTCATGAGTTTTACCGTCAATTTTTTACGATGTGACTTCAAGCGTTTGTGCTCTCCGATCACGATCATTCAAGATTTTTTTTCCGACCACATTTCTTCTGCGAAGCTGATGGTTCACCACTATCCTTCCAGGTTTTAATAATGCGTTGGGCAGTTCTTAATGCAATTCCAGCGATTTCACCAATCTCCTTAGTTGTTTTCTTTGCTTGATGCAGGCCATTAATTTGCCCCTTCTGAAACACAGTAATATCTTTTCCACGACCACGGGATACATCTTCCGACATGGTTGTTTAAGAAATGAGAAGCTACACACTGCATCACTTAGGGTTAAAAGAATTGTTGCCAGCTGAAACATAATAATCACTGCAATAATGATCCAATCATAGACTCTTAAGTATCTGCTTATTTAAATCCAAACTGCGACTTTTCCTTTTTTTTTTTTTTTTTGGCCAGGCAGCGTAGTTTTCATTAATCAATTAACGTAATAAAAAGTCCACTAAAAAGCTAAATCAATATTTGGTGTGACCACCTTTGCCTTCAAAACAGCACCAGTTCTCCTAGGTACACCTGGACACAGTTTTTCCTGGTTGTTGGCAGATAGGATGTTCCAAGCTTCTTGAAGAATTCACCACAGTTCTTCTATCTATCAGTCTTAATTGCTTCTGCCTCTTCATGTCATCCCAGACTGACTCAATTTTCAGTGGGGGGCTCTGTGGGGGCCATGCCATCTGTTGTCCCTGTTCTTCTATTCTATTCGCAAAAGGAATGTTTGGGGGCCTTCATTTTATATTTCAAATTGACACACTAAAGCTGAAGATATAAATAACCATTTTAACACAAATATTTTTGTGAAACATCTTATGTGCCTAAAACATTTTCACAGTGCTGTATATTTAAAAATATCACACACACAAAATGTCAGCATGTACACAACTATTATGCAATGACTGATGCTGCTTTGGCTTTATGTGGAACTACTTTTGATAGTGGAAAAAAATAAGAGTCAATAATTGGCCATATTGTGTATAAAATGTAAGTTACTCAATAGTAATTATAGAATGGTACAGTTAATATCTTATTGTTAATAAAACATCGTGTGCTATCTCAAATATTTAACTTTTTCATATATAGCTGCCCAGTGGTAATCTTTTATCTGTGGTAAAACAATAAATGATTATATTTAAATGAATTCATTTCAACAGGTGAGGGTTTAAATGCAAATGTGTATTCACTTTTCAATGACAATTCAATTAGCCAGTGTTCTATTGTTGGCAAAGGCAGGGAAATTAATTTTTTCTGGTCACAGTAAATGTGCATAACGCTGCCGCCAAGTGGCTATTTTGGGTAACATAATATACCAACATCCTAAAAGGAATAGTTCACCCAAAAATAAATTCTCTCATCATTTACTTCGCCCTCATGACATCTAAGATGTGTGACTTACTTACTTCTGCAGAACACAAATGAAGATTCTTAGAAGAATATTTCAGCTCTGTAGGTCCACACAATGCAAGTGAATGGTGAAGCTTCCCTTTGAAGTTTCAAAAAGCAGATAAAGTCAGCAGAAAAGTAATCCATATGACTCCAGTGATTTAATCAATGTCTTCTGAAGCTATCCAGTTGGTTTTGGATGTGAACAAACCAAAATATAACACATTTTTCACTGTACATTTTGCCATTGCAGTCTCAAGGCACGATCATGATTTCAAGCTCGAGGTTGAAAACATGATCGACCTACAGAGCGGAAATATTCTTCAAAAATATTTGTTTGTTTTCTGCTGAAGAAAGGAAGTCATATACATCTGGGATGGCATAAGGGTGAGTAAACAATGAGAGAATTTTCATTTTTGGGTGAACTTTCTCTTTAATTTATACAAATATTACTTAAGAGCTTTACATTAAAAGAGAGATAACTGACATTATATTGAGCATTAACATCAAACAATCCTTGTGTTAAGTTTGAACTGCAAAAATTAATATTCAGATGTGACAGATTTTTCTCGAGCAGGTTAGGAAAATGTTTGTTTCACAGATGTACTTTATGATTATAATCTTGTCTGAATCGAAAACACTGGGTGTTTTTCTTACACAACTTTACCTACTGTTTTTTGGTTAAATTGTGTCCTCTGAGACACTAACCTCATCCAGAGAGAAATGTCTATGATTGCTGTATATTATTTTATTTACAATGAATCTTCCTTAACACCCACATCCACAAAAAAAAAAAAAAAAAAAATACACTTTTAGCTTAGCATTAAAGAGAGAAAAAATAAAAAATTATGTCATCATATCTCAGATCACAGATCTCAATCCTGCACGAATCAGTGCATGAAATGACAGTTAATAATTCTAACTCAACCGTTTAGAAAACTAATCCCATCTGAAAAGTGCTTAATCTTTCAGATAAACAGATGTGATTCATACTCCAAAATGAGTCTAATATTTGCTAACAAGCAATCAAAGACATGATTGTTTAAAGAAAATAATAATAATAGTAATAAATGAATTCATCATAGCTCTGTCCGATTCTCCTTGTTGTAGGACTTGCAGAGCAGTTAAGATTGTCTTTCTACAGTGTGCCCCATTATAATACAGTGTGAACCAATGAACAAGTTCAGTGAAGACCAATAACAACAATCCAATGATGAAGGTGATGCAGAAAACAGGATGTTAGAGAAAGACACTGAGATTCATGATGTCATGATTCCCTGTTGCTTTTTCTATTTGGTACACAACAGCAGAACTTACTTTTGGTTTCATGCGAGGGGGAACCAGGGTGGGGAAAGGAGGCGCCTGCAAGCTGGAGCATGGGTGCAGAGCCAGTTTGAACATCTGATGGAGGAACAAATGAGTGGAGGGAGGACAGAGTGAGAGAGACAAAGGAAGAGGGAGAAAGAGGTGTATGAAGGATGGATAATCATGGCAGGTAGATGGTGCCTGAGCTGTTCCACACACAGGAGCAAGAGCGACACAAGAAAACAGCTAGCATAAGCATGAAATACAGTGCACTAAGCATGTATGACCACTAGGAGGCAATACACACAACAGGAGTACCAAAGGGTCAGGGGTTTCGCTGGTTAGCATGGGATAGTTACCCCCTGCTGGAAGATGCCATAAATACATGTTCCAAGGGTTAAAGAGCATTTTCCTCTTTTAAGAGCCATTCAAAGGTAGTGTAATCTGGAGTCTTTTTTTTTTTTTTTTTTCAACTATATTAAGTACGCCATTTGAATGATCATTTCACCTAAGTGCAACACTGTGGCACTAACAAAACATTCAGTGCAACAAAGCAACATTGGCTCGACCAATGGTGCGAGTTTGACGTGAGACTAACTGTTAGTACAATCAATAGAAGAAGGGGGTTTTCTAGAAACAGTTTGAAAACCCCCCATCTAAATAAGTGAGCATTTTCGCAATTTTATTTAGTAACGCTCTTGATGCAGGAATTACACACTTGAGTTTTAATGCACCAAAAATATAGTGGTTAGTTAAGGGCTTGGGACTGTTCTTGTGTAGCCAATGTGTGTTATCAGGATGTAGTTTTCCATCAGTTCCAGAGTGATTAGTCAAATCACTATAGCTCAGATCACTGGCTCAAAAATTTCAATTCAAAGAACTGTGCAGGTATTCTTTGAGGGAGGCATATGCTGCCTTTATGTGGACTTGGGAAGCTTTGTTTCCCTCATGCATTCAAGTGTGAAACAAAATACGGAAGAAGCCAAACTTCAAAAAATACACAAATGATGTTAAAAGCACCTTTTTTTTTTTTTTGTTTCACCAGTGAATAAGCTTTAATGAATTTACCTGCATCACTTTTACACAAACTATATGACTTACTAATGCATGGTTTCTAACAATGTTAATTTGTTTAAAACAAACTGCAAAGGGTGAGTCATTAGTTAATTGTCATATATAACAAATTAATACTATTGAACTAAAGCACTAAAATTGAAATAACTTTACAAAATCAATGATTTCCATCATCTTTCATGTCGACATACTCCTTCCAATTTCCTAACTCTGGTATTATCTAGAATTCCATTGTACTTTAAAAACATACTGTAAGTTTCTGGACTGAAAACTTCCTCCATAACAGAAAAAGAGCATTTATTTAAACTAAGCTGCAAAAATGGCTTGTTTGGAATTTGTGCCTCTTCAGTAAGACACCAATGCCTATTTTTCATCATTGCACCCTTGGACTGGATCGGCCCAATTTACAAATTCAGCAGTCATCAATTGATCGAGGACGAGCTTACACCCGCGCTTTCTCCAGCTAGTGTTATGGCAAACGGAGTTGGTTAGCTGGATGCGGTGTAAGTAATGTCTTTTATTGTTTTCCCTGTATGCTATTTCAAAGTCCTGGCACTGAAGCGTTGTGGACAATGACAGGGGTATGAAACTTAAAGGTGCTATATATAAGATTGACAACAAGCGTTTGAAATGGGTACTGCAGTCCAAATTCAAAATATTGGAGAGTTGTCTGCCCCGCCCCAGACTCGAAGCTCATGCGGGTTGCCAGAATGAAGACACGCAACAGGATCCGTTTTTAAAGGATTTCTGGGCTTTAAGCTGTCTCCATCTTCCAAAGGCATCTCCAATATTTATCCTTGTTTTACTATGCCTCTGGTCATGGTGGTTTTAAACGGAAGGCAAGGCTTTTTAGGTCAGGTGGAATCTGTTATTTCTGATCCAGTTCGTTTGCTGGCTTCCATGGCTGCAGCACGCAGTGTTGTTTGCCTGCAAACTTGTTCAAATCTGGCAACCCGGCGGTGTTGATATACTACTGGTGAGTGGGCAGTGGGCGGGATCACACAGGCCAAAACATAAACAGAAATTCCAGCCCGGAATGGAAACTTCAATGTAGAATACACTGGCTGTAGCATTGTTATCAGAGAAACCAGTATTTCAACTTAGTATGTTTGCTCATTCTCTAATGACATAGTTTATCCCTCTGCAGTTAGCTACAGCTGATTCCATTGCTACAGCACTAAAAGAGCATCTTGCTGCCATCCTTCCTGAGCATCAGAAGAGTAAGCTCATCTGCCAGGCATATGATGGAGCCAGCGTGATTAGGGGTGCCACTGCAGGTGTTCAGAGGAATATACAAGATGTGTACTCAAATGCCCACTACATCCACTGCCATGCACATCAGCTCAATCTGATATTGCAACAGGCCACTTCTCACATAGCCAGATGGTGGATTTGCCAGCTTTTTTTCCAGATCACCCAAGCGCACATGTTCTTGATAAAGTAGTGGCCCATAGACTACCAACATCCAGCAACGTCAGATGTTACTCTCACAGCTGTGCCATCAATACCGTGTTTGAGCACAGAGAGAACCTCGTCCGCTGTTTTGAAAGCATACGAGACTCGGGTTACTTTGACCTTATTACTGTCAGAGAGGCAGGAGCCTTCGCCATGCTGCTGGATGATCAGGATTTTAAGTTCTTTCTGCATCTTTTCCACCACATCATGCCACATGTGGACCTCCTCTATGCCAAACTCCAGAAGGAGGACATGGATTCTGTCCATATCAAGGGGAGCATCCAGCAGTTCCAGGACAAACAAAATAATCAGGTAGCAGCTGTATTCCTTCTTTTCTTATTGTTGTTGTTGTTAATATTATTATTATGCTAAATTCTCTCTCCTTTACAGAAATTCTCTCCATTCCATGGTTAACCAAAGCAGTGTAGGTGGTTCTCAGCCAGCGAAGAGGTGTCGATCACTCAGTCCAGAGGTCCATGAAAGGATCGTGTGTGTGTATATATATATATATATATATATATATATATATATATATATATATATATATATATATATATATTAGTCTTTCATTTAAGGATCTATTCTTGGCTACATGATTTAAGCAATAATATTTTAAAATCATCAAAGACAAACATGTGAGAAGAAATGTATAAATGCCCATAGAAGGTAAAATAGGACAATGCAGTTTAACTGGAGGCATTTTCATCAGAAATAACTACCTCATTTGTTTTTTTTTCCCACAATTTATTGTCTTTTTGATGTAGCATTGTTAGCTTATAAGTTATTTTTATTATTCTGGCTGCACTGCACTTTAGAGGTGTGAGGATGGGGAATCAAAATATTTTCTAAAATGTGTATTAGCTTGTCCCAAAAAACATCCCAAAATGCTGTAACACATTTTGTCCTGAAGATGGCAGCAAAGGCTCTGTAAATGCCCTCAGAGTTGGCTAATTCTACTCTCTATGACTTCAAAAACTGTAACAGTGGCCGTAAAAATAACTTTAGTTGTTCCATATTTAGAAAGAATACTTGTTGGTTGGTAATTTTAAATGTTGCAGGTGAAACTGACATTTTGTTGTCACTACATAATTTGTATGTTTTTTTATCCTTCTCTCTGTAGGTCTGCGATACCATACTGGGACACACCAGTAACGGTAATCCATCACAAACCACCTTGTTAGTGCCACCCTGCTTCACGGGGACAAGTTTGAACAGTACAAGATGGCATTTCCTGAAGATTCACTGAGCAACACCTTGAAGGCCTATCCAGTGCTCAATGGAAGTAAGCTGAAGACAGAGCTTAGTCTCATCTACAGCAAGGAAGAGTTCAGAGCCTGTTGTGGTGCTGTGGACCTACTCCAGCTGTTTATGGAGAACAATCTTGAAGAAGTCTTTTCAAAGACTGTCACTCTCCTATAGATCCTCATCACCACACCAATGACCACAGCGGAAGCTGAGAGGTGCTTCTCAATCTTGAAAAGAATTAAGACTTTGAGAAACAACATGACCCAGGAGAGGCTGAATACAATGGCCATGTTGTCAATGGAAAAGAGACTGGTGGCTGAGATGACTGAATTTTACCTGAAAGTCATTGAAAAATTTGTAGGCCAGAAGGAAAGGTGGGCAGCATTATGTTCAAGTAGTGCTACTGGCCAGTGTTTAGGCAACATTACAGTGCGTTTTGTTTTTTGGTTTGTATTGTTTGTTATAACAGGCCATTAAAATGTATATAATTAATATATGAATGGACATTAAATTGATTTAGCAAAAATTAAGGTTTTGGCATTAAAAAGTCTTACATTTTATGCAATGCACTGGCAGTTTTCAAAATATATGTTCCAACTGATAATTTGATTGATTTACATTTAAGTCAGTTCTTTAAATGTCATTATTTTCTAAGGTTTCATATATTGTTGGTGCTTTTAAATGGGTTAAATATTGCTTTGAGTGGGTTTGGCTGTGTTGGAAAGAATTTTCCATTTTTTTGTTTATTTTCAGTTTGTTTGCCTGTTTGCCTGCCAAACCCCACCCCACCCCCAGGAATATTTCATATGTCATGACTGTTTGATAGTTTATGGTGCTGCTTGAGTGAACAGTTTAAAGAGGCCCTATTATGCTTTTTGGGATTTTACCTTTCCTTTAGTGTGTAACAGCTCTTTGTGCATGTAAAAGATCTGCAAAGTTACAAAGCACAAAGTCCACGCAAAAGGGAGTTATTCTCTCCCACAGACAACCCTGCTCATGAACTACAAGAAACGGCTGGATTGTAGTACAGCCATTTCTTCCGTAAAGTATCTATGTCACTATGTAACACATTTGCATAATGCCCGCCTAAGGGCCCGCCCTCAAACAAACACAGTTATAGCCGAGGCCAGGATGATTTGGATTAGTATTGTCGCCATGTTGAGAAGACGCTGTTTTCTTCACTGCTAAAGCAAAACCTCTTTGTTTGGACTTCCAAAGGCAGACGAATTTAAGTATCAGTGGTTAAAATGTATTTTTACCAATATTCCTCAGCAGTACAACCACAACCAATGCCAGATTTTCAAAATAGTTACTCCTGAAAGATGGTGCAGTTCCCACTTTGTTGGGAAAATCTGGTGCTTCAGGATCACAACTGTAAGTATGCTTGATCTACTATCGAAAGCTCAAAAGTGGAGTTTTGTGTTGTAGCTACAGTGTACACCCAGTGCACAGCTGTAGGCCTCTGCTAACGTGCTAGCTAATGTTATTGTGTTGAAATAGTTTTGTTAATCAGCTGCGGGCCCACTCTTACCTACAGTTGTGTAGAATTATGCAGATTGTTTGACGTTCTTACTATCATGAATAGTGATCAAGTGTGGAGATGGATTTATTTTTACAAACGGTCATTTTACATCTGCAATCCATGTTAGTGCTTGGCTAACTTGCTATGTAATGTTATTGTTTTGGTAAGGGTTTCCTATTCAGCTGTGGGCTGGCATTTACCTAAAACTGTGTAAGAAATGGTCGATCTCAAGAGTCTTATATGATTATATAATTACAAGCTGTAATGTTACAGCCACTATCGGGTAGTCTACACCTAACTTGCTCACTAACCGGGAGTAAGCCTCTGTTTTCCGTTCATATCTCGCATGAAAAAAGTTCAGCTGCACCCATTCCAGCAAAAGATGACCAACTTAGATGCACTGTGTGTCTTTTACTTGAAGCTTTGAGGTTCACAATAATCAACAGTGTACTTGTAAGAAAGCTAATAAATTAAAACTTACCACTGTGAAACGTCTTGCTCAAGTCGTGTTTGTGAAGGTGGTTCGTGTCGATCAGCTTGTTCTTCCAAACTTTCATTATTTCATTCATTACCGGAATCGGGCTTGAGCTTGTACAGCAAAAACCGACGCCACTGTTACCATAGTTACAATAGTGTTTACAGCTGCTCAGGAAGAGACGCATGAAAACGCTGAAATGGTAAGGAGCGTTACATTTCCGACACATGCTTTATGCGGTTGACCAATCACAACAGACTAGGCCAGCTGACCAATCAGAGCAGACTGGGCTTTTCAGAAAGGGGGGCTTTAAAGAGACATGAGGTAAATCAGAGCATTTGAGCCAGAGGATGAAGAGAGGGGAAAAGAAATGTACAGTATGAGAAAAATTTTGTTTTTTGAACATTAAAGCATGTAAACCTATTCTAGTAGACCCCCCCCCCCCAAAAGTTTGCAATAATGTACAGATGTTGCTGTTTTGGAAGGAAATTGGTACTTTAATTCACCAAAGTGGCATTCAACTGATCCCAAAGTATAGTCAGGACATTACTAATGTAAAAAACAGAACCATCACTATTTGAAAAAAGTAATTTTTTGATAAAATCTAGACAGGCCCCATTTCCAGCAGCCATCACTCCAACACCTTATCCTTGAGTAATCATGCTAAATTGCTAGTTTGGTACTAGAAAATCACTTGCCATAATATCAAACACTGCTGAAAGCTATTTGGTTCGTTAAATGAAGCTTAACATTGTCTTTGCATTTGTTTTTGAGTTGCCACATTATGCAACAGACTGGCATGTATTAAGGTCAATATGGCAAAAAAGAAACAGCTTTCTCTAGAAACTCATCAGTCCATCATTGTTTTGAATGAAGGCTATACAATGCTTGAAATTGCCAAAAAATTTAAGATTTCATACAAAGGTGTACACAACAGTCTTCAAAAACAAAGGACAACTGGCTCTAACAAGGACAGAAAGAGATGTGGAAGGCCCAGATATACAACTAAACAAGAGGATAAGTACATCAGAGTCTCTAGTTTGAGAAATAGATGCCTCACATGTCCTCAGCTGACAGCTTCATTGAATTCTACCCGCTTAACACCAGTTTCAGTAAAGAGAAGACTCAGGGGTGCAGGCCTTATGGGAAAAATTGCAAAGAAAAAGCCACTTTTGAAACAGAAAAACAAAAAGAAAGGGTTAGAGTGGGCAAAGAAACACAGACATTGGACAACAGATAATTTGAAAAGAGTGTTATGGATCTTAACTCCATTGAGCTTTTGTGGGATCAGCTAGAAAGTAAGGTGCGTGAGAAGTGCCCAACAAGACCACATCTGTGCCAAGTGCTACAGGAAGCATAGGGTGAAATGTCACCTGAGTATCTGGACAAACTGACAGCTAGAATGCAAAGGATCTGCAAAGCTGTCATTGCTGCACATGGAGGATTTTTTTTATGAGAACTCTTTGAAGTAGTTTAAGTTCTGAACATTTTTTTCAAATTGTAATAGTAATTTTGCACATTATTAATGTCCTGACTATACATTGTGATCAGTTGAATGCCACTTTGGTGAATAAAAGTACCAATTTCTTTCAATAAGAGCAAAATTTGTACATTATTCCAAACCTTTGCCCGCCAGTGTGTGTGTATATATATATATATATATATATATATATATATATATATATATATATATATATATATATATATAAAAATAAAGAGCGTGTCATGACCCCTTTATGACCCCTTTCTCTGAGATCACACTTAAATGACATTGAGGGATTGAGTAAATACTGGGAGACTGACATATTACTTTTTTGCTTATGTGAGGGATGTGGAGCAGTCAGTATGTTTAATATTGTGGGTACATATCTATTTTACAGCATCAAGCTGTTTAAACCTTTTTTACTCCAACTATTCAAGCAGTGTCAGACAAAAAAACTATAATCTCTCCACAGCACCTTACAAATACAGGAATATTACTCACAGCAGACGATTTCATGTTTGACAGTGATCGTCTTGAAATGTATTGTTGATGCAGCACTTTGCTGTAAGAACAGCGCATAAAAAGACGAAACCTAAAGCATTAAAGAGACAAAACTTCTTGCAGAGGGTTTTACTGTGCTGAATGTTATTAATATAATATTAATGTTAGTAGTCAGCCCCACTAATCGACTAGTCAGCTGCTTGACGAAAAGACGATTAGACGACCACCATGGCACATTTCTAATGCATACATACAGTGTTCCCAAGGAACATCTAAAAATGCAGACTATCCTCATGTCTTACCAGCAACACTCACACAGATACAAACACACACAAACTTTTTTGATCCCACAAAAATAATTTCTGCCAGAGACACCGCTGTACCAAATTTAAGAACAAAATTGTGGAGGGTGAGATAGGAATGTACATGCTTGTTTATTCTAACCTTCTGATACCAGTTTAGCTAATGTGATCATTGCACATTTGGTGTGACCAGGAGAAGACAGGAGGCAGCCAGAGGTGTGAAATGTACAACCATTTAAAAATCTGCTCCTGAAGCTAAAGAAAGCAAAGAAGCCTGGTGGTGTTTATCTGCTCTTTGAGCAATGTATGGTGCAAGTTAGTGCTCCAGGTTAAAGGGTAAGTTCACCCAAAAAATGAAAATTCTGTCATCATTTAATGTTGTTCCAAAACCATATGACTGACTTTCTTCCATGGAATTTAAAATTCCTAATTTTGTATATTCGCACTGCTCTTTTCCATACAATGAAAGCACACAATGACTTATCCTAAAAGCAAAAGACACAAAGGACAAACAAGCATGATAAATAGGTGACTTGGGTCTCAAATTTTGGTCTTTCAACATGAATAATGACTTAAATTTTGGTCCGTTCCTCACAAAAATCTAACATATGGCTTTAGAAGTTGACTTGTAATATAGCATATATGGACTACTTTTTTTAGGGGTGTAAGGATTTGTCGTGGCACGATAAAATATACTGCGGTTAAATTTTTTTATGATATGCACCGTAAAAGATGGGACATTTTTTTTTTTTATATTATTGTTTTAGCATCTGTTCTATCCAATACGCGCGTCCTACGCCTACATAACGCAGGCATACAAATAGAAATAGTTTCATTTCACACAAGGAGCTCTAAAATACAATTGCATACTAGCAGCCACAGGTGTTGTATTTAAAAGAATATTTAGATGTAATCAGAGACAATATTATTTGCTCATTTAAATGCTCATTTAAAATATTTTAAATGTAATCAGTGACGGTGTGTAGGCAGCATATGCATCTAACATAATTCCGTATTTTCAGTAAGCAAATTATTAGCTAATATTTCCATTTGGTGTCACCATTCAACATGATCACACGGGAAGTCAGCATGCTGTTTCCGAAAGTTCTGGTACCCTAGGATCGGCAACAGTATGCCGACTCACTGACATGCCATATCTCCCATTGGACATATTTGGAACGGCTCAACAACAATTCCTTTCCCCCATGGCACTACTGTTATTGCGTTACGTCAGGTGCATGTGAGACCACAGTTCAATCCCCAGTCAAATGAGGAAGTAATCACATTTGTATAAACAATCACGAGTGTGATAAGGAGGATGCATTTTTATCCCTAACATTGCATTTTGTCTCTACTAATGGTTATGGTTAGATTTGGGTTTTGGTTGGGGGGTAGATTAAATAAAATAAACATTTCTCTTCACTGTTTTATACCCTGTTCAGCTGAAAACAATTCTTTTTACAACTGGCTTCTGGCAATCTCTCCTGGATATAAATGGATGTCACACTTGTTTATATGCTCTGAAACACTTACCGCTTTAGCCTCTGGAGGTACTGTAAGAAAAATCAGCACACACTTGACGAATTTTATGTGACATCAGGCTGCACCATTGCCCACTTCTGGGCTGATTTTTAGTCCCAGTACATCTTTGATGGATCATTTAGCACTTCAAAGAACAGTACTTTCACCTAAATTTTAAAGGAACTCTTTTGCATATGTCTTTGAATGTTTTTTATTATTATTATTATAACTTTAATCTTAACATTTCTTGATTCAGCCTTCGTTTAAAAGAATCATAAACCGAACCATGAGTTTAGTATCGAGAACAGAACCGAATCGTGAAATTAGTGAATCGTTACACCCCTAACATTTATGTTACTTTTTTGTCCTTTTGGAGCATGGCAGCCCCTTGTCCCTGTGGGAAAGAGCTACATAAGCCTTCTTTAAAATGTCTCCTACTGTGTTCCAAGAAAGGGTGAGTATATGGGTGAACTAACTCTTTAACTGATAGTTCTGCCATTTAAAAACATGGAAAAGGAGTACAAATGGTGATGTAGGATGAGAATGGTGTGATGTTTAAGAAGGGTGGTGATCTGAGGTCAAGGGTGAGGAACATGGTGTGGTTGTGGTGTCTCTTACTGGTGACAGGTGTAGCGTTGTTGGGGGTGTCTGCTCTCAGGTACTGGGTGGTCTGGGTGGAGGGCTGAGACAGGCCCTGGGAGCTTCCACTGTCACTAACACTGAAAGAGAACATACAGATGGGAATTAATTATTTTAGGAATTTAAATGCACCAATCAAGAAATGTGTTGGCTTATTTTTGCACTTTATGTATGTATTTCAGAAATGAGGGCCAAGAAAACAAACTGTGTTATGGCTTGGTATCGCCTGGCATGAAAAATATTACTCTCTCTCTCTCATATATATATATATATATATATATATATATGAGAGAGAGATTTAATTCTATAGACACAGCCCTACTGTGGGTCATACATCATTTTTATTTACTGAAACAGAAGAGTCTTTCAGCTTTGAAAACGATCATAACCTCTATCAAATGATTGCCTTCTTTATCTGATCCTCTACAGCTCTTTATATCCACAGAAGGTGTAGAGTTTTACCTGGCCCTGAACCCCAATGCATAAAAAAGCTAAATGCTGTATAATTGTACTAATTAAAGCCATTGGTCACCCGCTGTAGAGGTTAAACACTGAGTCCCCTGTTCAAAGACTTTAAAGCACTACAGGTTTAACCTGCCTCCAGAAACTCATTGAACCCAATCTACTCTAATGTCAATGACCCATCATCATCATCATTATTATTATGAAAGAATTCTAGTCTACTTCCTGGGCTGTGGAGCGAGACGTAAATGGGGGATGGAATCGTCCTTGTTCTGAGGCTGATTTGTTTGAGGAGATAAGTGGAGCTATGTGCCCGGGCTCGTGAATGCCGGCTGATCAGATCTAATCTACAGTATGACCCTTATATATAATGCTGAAATAGATGTCTCTTTGTGCTGATGTATAATTCAATTTTCAGAAAACACAATTAAACTACACTGGTATGGAACTGACAGAGATTAACCTTTTAAAGATGTTTTTCTTTTTTTTTTCATTTCATCTTCAAACAAACAGAGACCCTTTATGAACAATAATATTCAAAACAAGGCATAGCTACAACAACCTGGACCAGGGGAGAAAAGTAAAATCAACAACTGATCAGAACCATCACAAACCCAATTCACACTAAACAACAGACACTTCACTACTGGAACCCACCATGACAGATAATAACAAGCAGATGGTTTGCATGCTGAGGAATTACTAGAACAGTGGTTTTGCTTTGTGACCCAGATTTTACATTGGACATCAAGTGCGACCCATAGTTTGTGCATGGTTTGAAGATGAAGGCATTTCCATGAACCTGTCCATGTTGACATCTACCTAATTTACCCAATCAACCCAGTGAATTAATTTGCACTGTAGAGTTTGTTTGGACATCCAGCTTTTGGTGTCAATAACCAAAAAAAAAGAAAAAAAAAAAAAAAAAAAGAATGGGAGGTGTTTTCTCAACCCTTTTAAAAGTTGACAAGCCAATTTATTTTAATTATACACGATTGCATAGCAAGTTGCATTTGCATTATTTCTCCCTGCTGTCCGCTGAACAGATCTGCAACCTAATTTTGAGTCAAGACCCACCAGTTGAGAATCACTATACTAGAAAGTACAAATTTGCATTCTTATTCTAGGAGTAACAAAATTATCATCAAGTGCACACACACACACGCACACACACACACACACACACACACCTGTCATCCATTTCCACTCTCTTCATGCTGTGCAGGTGTAGCACAGCAAGGATGATGGCCACTAGAAAGATGACGATGCAGCACACACACACACTGATGTAGAAAACTCGAGTGGATGTGGTGGGAGCATTTGAACTGCTCGCTAAGGAAAAAAGACGGGACAGAGTTAAAGAGTCTAATTATTTCTCAGTACAGAATAACATTCACTAAAAAGTAATTAGGTGCATTATATATAATATTATTATAATTATTCTCACGGTCTATTCTCTGTATGGTTGTGTTTGGGAATGGCAGAGTTTTGGGGGGCTCTGGCTGCTCAATTCCTGTGAAGTAGAGATAGAAAGGAAGCCATGCTAATGAATACCAGTTCACTATCAAACACCACTGAATGTTACAGCAACTCATTAGAACAAATAGAAAATTATACAGCAATGATACTATGACATGAAAAAAAAAAAAACTGTATTATGAAAATGAAAGCACATTTGTCCCCAAATTTTCATTACCGTAAAATGTACTTTTTGACTTTAAATCAAATTTTTCTCAATAATGATTCTTATTCCTGAAATACAATGATTTTCTTTTTATTAAAATCAGCAAAAATAAAAAAGGCAGTACAATAAATACCATTTACATAATCAGAATTAGATTTTCACATTATGATATCAAGAATGAGATTGTTTTGCATTACAGTAATGAGAATGGGGGCTTAATTTTCTTTAAACAAAATATAATTTCTTAGATTTCTTTTTGGGGTGAAATATGACTCTGACATGTTTTGTCACTTTCACCCAAACACATCAACACACAATGAATATTTGATGGTTCAATGTGTTTTAAATTCAGTTCAAATCATTGTCATCACAGTAAAATCTCACTCATTCCACACAAAAAGTGATACACACAATATCTTCTAGAACAGGGTTTTTCAAACTTTTATGGCATCAAGGCACCCCAGATATTATGATTCCCTTGCGAAGGAACAACACCCTTCCTAAAATAAATGTATTATAAACACAACATTTTATTCCAAAATTAAATAACTGGCTTTTATTTATTTTTATTGCACTAAAGATAACAATAAAGAAGTTGGATATAATCTTATTAAAATATCTGGAAAATAAGATGACAACATATCTTTTTTTTACACAATATAATGTTAGATGCAAAAACCTGAAGATAAACATTTTCAATTTAATTTACATGTACTTTTATAGCACTTTTCACAATATATATTTTTCCAAAGCAGCTTTACAGAGAATTTTACTTTACAAACCCCAGTGAGCAAGCTAAAGGTGACAGTGTCAAGGAGGAACTCCTTAGAAAGAAACACCACAAGTATAATCTATTCTCAAAAGCATGTATGGTGCAAGGAAGGAGAGATGAAAATTTTTTTTCCATACCCCCCCCCCCCCAAAATCTATATGTAAATTTGTTTTTATTTATTAATATAAATAATCATGATTAACCTCATGATTTACGACCTGTCTTTAGAAAGCAAAAATAAACTGAATGAAAATAAAACTTTTTACTTCAACATGATTTTTTTGCACTTTTTTGTCCCCTAGCACTCCCTCGAGGCCCCCTGGGGGTCCCCGGACCCAGTTTGAAAACCCCTGTTCTGAAGCATTACACACACACTTGCTGACCCAGTTCTTCTACAAGGGCAGAGGAAATTGGGGCACATACAAACACTTTTTCTTCTCCAGCAGCTAATTTGGCTCATGTGCTTCAAAAAAGCAAAGAATAAAGTCATTGGCTATTTCCTCTCAGGAAGCATATGACAGAGAGCTTGTGTTATTATAATCTGTTTGTGTCAAGATTCACATTTCCAAAAACAGCGCTTCTCCAAATCCACAACAAACACCGCTTCATTAGAGCATGAGAAAGAGTGAAAGGGAATGAACTGCTAACACACACACACACACTTAAAGATTAAACAAAGATGCATTGGAAAAAATAACGAGGTTAGTGTATGTAAGATCTTACTTCGGTAACACATTTTCCTGCGTTTGAAGTTGAGCACTGTGAAGTTGTTGGCTGGTGTTGTCAGGTTCAACTGCACCGTTAGCACAGCTTCACCGTCAGCCTTCCCAGAACAGAAGAGGTCCACTCTGAACACTACACATCGAGGAGAAACACAAAAATACACTCACTTGACAACTTGGTTACCCTTATTTGATTATATTAGATCAACAATGGCAACGATCGGTCAAGAGTTTCACTTAATAATACATTAGATTTCAGTTTGTTTCTCACCAAATCTAATCTTATTCCTTCAGAACAAGACATGAGTCGCATACAATAATTTATTAGATGTCTGAATTATACTTTTGTGTCCTTCTGAAGCTTGAAGAGGTGGTCACCATAAACTGCCATTGTATGACATCACTGAGAACAAATTTTTTTCCACAATTTCTCCCTTTGTGTTAAGAAAAAGAAAGAGAGTCATAAGGGGTTATAACAACACAGGGGTGAGTAAACAATGACTGAATTTTCATTTTTGGGTGAACAACCCCTTTAAGGTTAATTTGCTGAAACTTAAAACTATCAATTTCACTGGCTGCCATTCAATCTCTAATCACACACACGCTGGGTCTCTTGTGCGGTTTTGCTTTTGACACTGGTTCAGATGACAATGAGTGAGTGTTTTCGGGTGATGCGAAGAGATACAGTATTGAGATACATTTGCCGGTGAAGTCTCCATTCTCTGTACAGTAGATCCGCTCCTGTGTTTAATACAATATGCCACACGTAGTAAGTGTGCACTGCTTCACACAATCAGTTTTTGTGCTAGAATGTACAGTCCAGTCGAGCGTGTACTGCCTGTAAATTTATATATGGCAATTTTAGCCACATTTTGAAAATGGGGAAAAATATTAGTGAAGTTTAAGGAAGTAGAGTAGAGAAAAACAAAAACATGTATACTGCATTAATTGCATTATTTATTTTTACAAGTCAACTATTAATCTGAGAAATTAAAGCATTAAATTTCCCAGCCCCACAATATTTCATATTATATAGAAGATCTTTTGCCAGTAACCACTTTTTGGAGGGCTCTTAAACATGTGAAATGGACACTAATGAAGGACTTGAGTTTTACATCTTATGAAATTGAATTTTAAAATATATGTATAAAATTGATCACACATGATATGAAGACTCCATATTAGTAACCTTATAAAAAAAATATATATATTCTGCATGGACAGGGTCTGTTTGTCTGTCCGTCTTTTTTATTTTTAATTAGGAGGGGGTATGGAACAGTGATTTTTATAGGCATAAAATGCAACACTCAATTTTATCCAATATGTAACAGGGGTCCTGGCTTCATCTCTCTCTACCCACCAAGGGGTCCTTAGTCCGAAAGCTGTTGAAGACCCCTGCTTTAAAAGGGTCATGACATGCCTTTTTCAATTATTTGAATATGTTCCTTGAGGTTCATTTATAAGTTAAAAAAAAAAAAAAAAAAAAAAAAAATGCACATAAAAAAATAGTCATATAGTTGTAAACATGATAATTTTCCACCCTAATTATGACCCTCTGTCAGAAAAGCTTGATTTTGGTGCTGATTCTCCTTTAAGACTTTACAGTATATGCCCACTGTTATGATTGGCTCTTTGCTATTGTCTAACGTGCTCTCTCCTTGCCATCTCACTGCTCACTGCTACTGGGCAGGCTACGGAAGTGATTAAAGGTAAAGTTGATGTGGTGTTGTTGTTGTTGTTGAGGCTGTCAGATGCAAATGTCTACCACAGTGTAACATCACAATTAAAGTGGAGAAAATGGAGAACGTGTCGTTTTGGCAGCTTGGTTTCAACAAATACTCTTTGCAGTGAGAAAGTTTTGAGTTCTGAAGCGTACAGTATGTTTTTATACAATGATCTCTCATATGTCAAAATATCAAGGAAATATGGATTCCTCATGTCATGACCACTTTACATGGATTGTTCACCCAAAAATGAAAATTCTCTCATCATTTACTCACCCTCATGCCATTCCTGATGTGTATGACTTTCTTTTTTCAGCAGAACACAAAAGAAGATTTTTAGAAGAAAACCTCAGCTCTGTAGGTCCTTAAGGCGAGGTCACACATACCTTTGCACGGCAAAATTCCACGGGCAAAATACAGTCGTCTCAATGGGAATCTGTGTGATGTACTTCCGGTAGCGAAGAATTTCCCCTCATGAATTTCATATGGAGTTCAAGTTTGGTGAAACTTTTGTCGCGTTGACCAATAGGAAGTTGCTTGTTTGGCAGTGATCTCTGAGGGGGCGGTGCTTCGTACACAGCTACACTATATACTCACAATGGACAAGGATTTCATTTTAGTGGCGAGTTTCTTTTCAACTTCACTCTGCCAGAGTATGAGGTGCAGCATTAAAAAGAGGTTGCTTGGCAGTTATTTTTTTGGTGATTCACACGCTCAGCATCTACCCACGCCATCTTCGCCTGTGGAATTTTGCAGTGCAAAGGTATGTGTGACCGTGCCTTTACAATGCAAGTGAATGGTGATCAGACCTTTGTAGCTCCAAAAATCACATAAAGGACACAAAAGTAATCCATATGACTTCAATGGTTAAATCCATATCTTCAGAAGCGATGTGACAGGTGTGGGTGAGAAACAGATCAAAATTTTTATTCCTTTTTTTACTCTAAATCTCCACTTTCGCTTTTACATCTGAAACCCACATGTGGTGCCTGTTTAGTTTCACTTTTACATCTGAAAGTGAAAGTGGAGATTTAGAGTTAAAAAAGGACTTACATTTTGATCTGTTTCTCACCCACACCTATCATCGCTTCTGAAGATATGGATTTAAGTCATATGGATTACTTTTATGTTTCCTTTATGTGATTTATGGAGCTACACCATTCACTTGCATTGTAAGGACCTACAGAATCGAAATATTCTTCATTGTTTTCTGCTGAAGAAAGAAAGTCATACACATCTGAGATGGCACGAGGGTGAGTAAATAATGAGAACATTTTCATTTTTAGGTGAACTATCCCTTTAAGGTAATCTACACTATTGTACCTCTAAACGTTGACAAAAATTTGTTTTCAGAAGATAGAAGCATTTAAATCTCCAAAAGTATTTCTCTCTTTTGGCTAGCGAGTCCCAGGCACAACCACAGTGAAAATGTGTCCAATCAAACGCTTTCTAAATGGAGAATGGACCCTCTCCCTACATCTGATCAGCACGCATGACTGTGTTCTAACCTTCGCAGGGTGCTTCAAAGGGAGCCAATCTAAATCACCTAAAAAGTGAGTTGTAAAAGACCATTATTACTGAAGCTCTGACAGTGGAGGATAATTGTATTTAAATGGAATAGGGCATAGTCAAGTCATTTTTATTTGTATAGCACCTTTCACAACACACATCGTTTCAAAGCAGCTTTACAGAATATCATGCATTAACAGAAAATTAAACTGTAATATCTATAATGTCTTAGTCATCACTGTGAAGTTTGATAAAATATGATTTTAAAAAACACTTTTATTTAGGTGATGTAAATAAAAGTCTATTGGCTATTTCTAAAAAAAAATAAAAAAAGGGCCAGGCCGTTCAACAAGTCCCACCCCAACTTCATGTTTTAGTAGGAAATACGTCAACAAGCCAAAGAAAACTGCACTCGTCAAGGCAGTTCACAGGGACTTAAAGTTATGACATCTGCAGCCAGTTGCAATAAACCCCTTAAGTTAAGAAAAACCTTATTGACAATACACATACAATTATAACTAAGAGTTTTCCTAACTTAAAGGGTTTCTAGCAAATGACCATTTCCTCACACATAAAAGTCAGTCAGGAATGAAAATAGATTTACCAATGTTACCACCATTCATTTTTATTAAGATTTTTAAAAACAGATCCAAAGGTAGAGCCAAATACCGCTTTAAAAAACTAAAAGCAGTTGCATCTTTATTCATCATAAACAACAGATATAACAAGAAAGATGACTTGTGGCCTTTGGATGAGCTGAGCCGTTGGATTTCCACAAACCCTCTTTCCACTCCAAAGATAACAAATTAGCTTTATTGAGACAGACACAGAGCAGAAGCGGTTGTCAAAAACAACAGTAGCAAAATAGCGCCTCTGACAACTGTTATGAACAACATGGCATAAAAATGCCATTAAGCCTCAATCATTTGCTTGAAATACAAAACTATGAGAATGCACAAAATGATTAACAGGCACAAAGCATCAGAAACCATGGCCCACGGACAAATTTTTTGTTTGTTATTTAGTCTAGTGCTGTCACAGAGACCGGTGACATCTCACAACACTTACTTCATTAATATCTTTCAGGGAGTATGAAATGTTTTTGCATACCTTTCCATGAAAAAAAAATAAATAAATAAAATAAAAAATAGCTTACAGCACCTTTAATGTAAATGTAAAGAAAAGCACAAAAACAGGGTGTATGTAGTGCTAACCTGAACGGGTTCGAGGGACCTCTCCTTGGGCTGAGATATTGCTTTGAGGTTGATCCATGGCTGACATGTTCTCCACCTGAAACCCTAACCTGTAATCCACCTGTGATGGAGACAACAAGTAGGGAGAAAAAGTATTAGATGTGAACAAAAGTGATCCCATTAAAACAAGAGGTTCTCACTGGGGTAGCCAGGAGTGTGAATGAGGTTGTGGGAGATTTCTCAACTGTGTTTTATTCATTGTACATTTTGAAAATATTTGTATTTACTCCAAGATAAAATATGTAGTTTCACTTGTACTTAAAATATTGTGAAATGTAGGCTAGAATGTGACCATCAACTTAAGAGTAACAACACTTGTGTAGGTACAGCAAATACTCAGAAGTGTCACTGAACGCCCTAAAACTATTGGTATCGTTACCAGTTATGTAATTACACCTATGAGATTCTAAAGTGCATAGCCTAATTCGGTGACATGGGTGGGAATAGGAAGGTGGTCCTATGTCCCAAGAATTTTGGAACATGAAAAAAAATGTCATGGAACAAGAAAGGATGAGAACGCCTGCTTTAAACCATTGTGGATCTTGAATTTGAGCATGCCAAGATTTTACTGTTTGACAATGATAACTAGGGATGGGTAAAAATATAGATTTTCCAATTAATCGCAAACTTCATTAGAACGATTCCGATATCGATTCTTAAAATCCCAAGATCGATCTTTTACTCTATGTGCAACCCTCTACAATGTGAGTAAGAGTTTGGTTTGACTCATTCCGTGCAATGTGTTTCTAAAGAAGAGATCCACACAAACCATTTGCAATGGAATAAGTCTATTTCAATACCCTTTCTGTTCTTTACACTCCGTTGATCAAAAACAACAAAAAAGAAGCAATTTTTTTTAATCATATATAGCTCGGATACGGTAAAGAAGCCGTGCGATTCCATTCTCAGTAAGCACTCAACCAAAACACTTCTGAGACGCTCACTAAACTTACACTTTCCTTAAAGAGACAGTACCATTTTAGCATTTGTTTTACATACCCATGTACATTTTTAAAAAGCTAAATTTGAACAAAATGATGAAAAACTAATGATAAAATAACATTTTTAACATTTATATAAGTTAGAAGATCCCCTGTATAATTAATAGCATTAGCTGAGAGAGAAATGATTTTGTATGCAAGCAAAATGGATACTATAACTATACCCAAATAAAATGGAACAGAATTTAAATGAGAATCGAATCTGGAAATCTGTATCAATATCCAGCCCTAATGACAACATACAAGAAAGTTTACAGATTGTGAGAAACTTTTGGGACAGAGAAACATGAGGGGTAGCTACTGTGTATAGGATGAATGGTTCCAACCTTGCTGCTGGAGTGCCAGGTGAAATGCAAGCTGTTGGTGTCACTGGGAACAGGGAGGATGAAGGAGAGGGCATAATGATTTACCACATCATCCCTTACATAGTACAGCTCAGCATCCAGACCTGCAGAGAGAGAGAGATGACAAAATGCTCAGGATAGATGGAGCTTAAACAGTTAAACAGCTTTTCAATTTCTTACAACCACCCTCCAACAAGGGAGATGTAAAATACAGTTTCATACTGCCAAACTCCAGCTATGCACTCATATGAACTCTGTATTTCACCATCAAAACATCTTATGTGATTATTTGGGTCTAATGTCTTCTACAGGGCCTGGAAGTATATGGTGCAAGAAGAAACCATGGCAACAAATCATTCCAGAAAAAAATGTAAAAAAAAAAAAAGGAAGAAGAAAAAAAAAACCACCAAAGCATTCTTTTAGTGTGGTGACCAACCACTGTCTTGGAAGGGGTCCACATCCTGCGGGATACAAACGTGAGCAAGATCTGGATCCATCATATCATGAAGTGCAGGTGAGACAACCACTGAAATATGATAAATTTCCGACTGGATACGAGTTATAACAGGCTCCAATAGAGATGGTCAGCCGTGATGTCAATTTGTAAGCGAAACCGGGTTCCCTCAAGATTTTCCTATCGGTTTTTATAATGGTGTTTTTGAACTTCTGAGTTAAATAAGGTCTGTGATACAAATTACTTAATAATACGGAGAAGTTTTGTTCTACAACATAAATTGCACACTTTCATACCACAAACGTGAATTTTGAAGCCGCCGTGTTTTTTTTTGTTTTTTTTTTTAATTATTCAATTCGGTTTCAAAATTCACATTTGAGGTATGAAAGTGTGTAATTTATGTTGTAGAACAAAACATCCAAGTATCGTTAAGAAATGTTTACCACAGACATTATTTTAAGTTCAAAAACCCCATTATAAAACCCAAAGGAAAATCCAGAGGGAACCAAATGGCGAATTAGACTACCGGGTTTGTGAACTACAACTTGAACAGCTCTATTTTCATGCTGAGGTTGTAGAATGCTTCCCATTAAAGGTACAGTTCACCCAAAGAAGAAAATTCTTTCATTATTTTCTCGAAGACCCTCATGTTATTCCAAAACCATATTTTTTTTTTTCTTCTGTGGAATACAAAAGGCAAAATGACAGCCTCAGTGACCATTCACTTTCATTGTATGGAAAAAGATACAATGAAAGTGAAGTGTGACTGAAACTAGCATACTGCCAAGCATTCCATGTTCCACGGAAGAATTAAACATACGTGCTGGTGAGTAAATTGCAGAAAATACATTTTTGTATGAACTATGCCTTTAAGTCTATAAAACTATCAAGGTTGCCGCCCAAATTGTTGATCACAGTTCATTCCTCTCTCTTACTCGGTCTACTAAAACCAAGAGAAGCGGATTTCCCCTTTTTCCAGAGGGCAGTATCCTTAGACATCACCTCAACTATAGAGTGAAGAGAAAATGCTCAAGTGGAGTATTTGTTTACGTTTAAGGTCTTCATCCCTCTCTATTGCCAAAGCAAAACAGCCCTGCTCTCTCTGCCTGGCCCCCATTTTCTAAAACCTAAGGCTAAAGACGCTGTAGTCTAAACATGGTTTCCTTCCCTCTTGCAATCCTGAGACAGACTCAACCTTTCTCCCAGACAGCACGGCACACCTGTGCTCTCAGTTATACTACATCCATCCCCTGCTGATGGACGTGAGGCTGAAGTCTCAAGTGGAGGCCGATTCCCACAAAAGGAAACATGGGGATGTGTGAAGTTGACTGGCAGCTGGAATCTCTTGCCATGCCCCCAGGCAACCTCATCACGACTGAAAGGCCCCAGCACAGCTGACGGGAGCCTATCAGTCTGTGATAGGGCCTGCTCTAACACGAAGGGAGGGGAGTACATTAACCCTTTCATAGAACATATCAAATGAAACATTAAAAGATCATGTTTCAGCAGTAATTTTTGGTTGTAGCTTAAGTGTGAGCTGTACATCTGTGGTGTAATACCCTTAAAGAGAACATGAAATCAAAATGTACTCAAGTTTCTCAAAAAAACAAAAAAAACAAAAAAAAAAAAACAAACATTATGGTCTTACACAATTCATCAGTGCAAATTATATATATATTATATATATATATATATGCATACATACACACACACACACATACACACACAGTTGTGCTCAAAAGTTTGCACACCCTGGCAGAAATTGCAAAATTTTGGCATTGATTTTGAAAATATGACTGATCATGCAAAAAAAAAACTGTCTTTTATTTAAGGATAGTGATCATACGAAGCCATTTATTATCACATAGTTGTTTGTTTTTTTTTAAAATCATAATGTTAACAGAAATCACCCAAATGGCCCTGATCAAAAGTTTATATACCCTTGAATGTTTGGCCTCGTTACAGACACACAAGGTGACACACACAGGTTTAAATGGCAATTAAAAGGTTAATTTCCCACACCTGTGGCTTTTTAAATTGCAATTAGTGTCTGTGTATAAATAGTCAATGAGTTTGTTAGCTCTCACGTGGATGCACTGTGCAGGCTAGATACTGAGCCATGGGGAGCAGAAAAGAACAGTCAAAAGACCTGTGTAACAAGGTAACGGAACTTTATAAAGATGGAAAAGGATATAAAAAGATATCCAAAGCCTTGAAAGTGCCAGTCAGTTCTGTTCAATCACTTATTAAGAAGTGGGAAATTCGGGGATCTCTTGATACCAAGCCAAGGTGAGGTAGCCCAAGAACGATTTGAGCCACAACTGCCAGAAGAATTGTTCGGGATACAAAGAACAACCCACAGGTAACCTCAGGAGAAATGCAGGCTGCTCTGGAAAAAGACGGTGTGGTTGTTTCAAGGAGCACAATACGATGATACTTGAACAAAAATTAGCTGCATGGTCGAGTTGCCAGAAAGAAGCTTTTACTGTGCCAATGCCATAAAAAAGCCCGGTTACAATATGTCCGAAAACACCTTGACAGGCCTCACAGCTTCTGGCACACTGTAATTTGGAGTGACGAGACCAAAATAGAGCTTTATGGTCACAACCATAAGCGCTATGTTTGGAGAGGGGTCAACAAGGCCTATAGTGAAAAGAATACCATCCCCACTGTGAAGCATGGCGGTGGTTCACTGATGTTTTGGGGGTGTGTCAGCTCTAAAGGCACAGGAAATCTTGTGAAAATTGATGGCAAGATGAATGCAGCAAGTTATCAGAAAATACTGGCAGACAGTTTGCATTCTTCTGCACGAAAGCTGCGCATGGGACGCTCTTGGACTTTCCAGCACGACAATGACCCTAAGCACAAGGCCAAGTTGACCCTCCGGTGGTTACAGCAGAAAAAGGTGAAGGTTCTGGAGTGGTCTCCTGACTTTAATATCATAGAGCCACTCTGGGGAGATCTCAAACGTGTGGTTCATGCAAGACGACCAAAGACTTTGCATGACCTGGAGGCATTTTGCCAAGACGAATGGGCAGCTATACCACCTGCAAGAATTTGGGGCCTCATAGACAACTATTACAAAAGACTGCACACTGTCATTGATGCTAAAGGGGGCAATACACAGTATTAAGATATATATATATATACACACACACACACATACATACATACATACATACATACATACATACATACATACATACACACACACAGTTGTGCTCAAAAGTTTGCATACCCTGGTAGAAATTGTGATATTTTGGCATTGATTTTGAAAATATGACTGATCATGCAAAAAAACTGTCTTTTATTTAAGAAGTGATCATATGAAGCCATTTATTATCACATAGTTGTTTGGCTCCTTTTTAAATCATAATGGTAACAGAAATCACCCAAATGGCCCTGATCAAAAGTTTACATACCCTTGAATGTTTGGCCTTGTTACAGACACACAAGGTGACACAGGTAACCTCAGGAGAAATACAGGCTGCTCTGGAAAAAGACGGTGTGGTTGTTTCAAGGAGCACAATACTTGTTGACCCCTCTCCAAACATAGCGCTTATGGTTGTGACCATAAAGCTCTATTTTGGTCTCGTCACTCCAAATTACAGTGTGCCAGAAGCTGTGAGGCGTGTCAAGGTGTTGTCGGGCATATTGTAACCGGGCTTTTTTGTGGCATTGGCGCAGTAAAGGCTTCTTTCTGGCAACTCGACCATGCAGCTCATTTTTATTCAAGTATCGTCGTATTGTGCTCCTTGAAACAACCACACCATCTTTTTCCAGAGCAGCCTGCATTTCTCCAGAGGTTACCTGTGGGTTTTTCTTTGTATCCTGAACAATTCTTGCAGTTGTGGCTGAAATCTTTCTTGGTCTACCTGACCTTGGCTTGGTATCAAGAGATCCCCGAATTTTCCACTTTTTAATAAGTGATTGAACAGTACTGACTGGCATTTTCAAGGCTTTGGATATCTTTTTATATCCTTTTCCATCTTTATAAAGTTCCATTACCTTGTTACACAGGTCTTTTGACTGTTCTTTTCTGCTCCCCATGGCTCAGTATCTAGCCTGCACAGTGCATCCACGTGAGAGCTAACAAACTCATTGACTATTTATACACAGGCACTAATTGCAATTTAAAAAGCCACAGGTGTGGGAAATTAACCTTTAATTGCCATTTAAACCTGTGTGTGTCACCTTGTGTGTCTGTAACAAGGCCAAACATTCAAGGGTATGTAAACTTTTGATCAGGTTTGGGTGATTTCTGTTACCATTATGATTTAAAAAGGAGCCAAACAACTATGTGATAATAAATGGCTTCATATGATCACTATCCTTAAATAAAAGACAATTTTTTTGCATGATCAGTCATATTTTCAAAATCTATGCCAAAATTTCTGCCAGGGTGTGCAAACCTTTGAGCACAACTGTATAATATATATATATATATATATATTACGGGTGTAACGGTACATGTATTCATCCCGAACCATCACGGTTCGGTGCATGCAGTCAGACAAAGAATACATCTGAGACAGTCACAGGCGATTCACACATCAATCCAGAAGGGGGTGCGCGCAGTAATGCAACGCTTTTTGCTAAAGAATGGCGAGTTCAGATGACACGCAAGAGCTCGAAGACCCGCCTACTTGTTTCAAATCAGCAGTGTGGGAAAGTTTCGGGTTCCCAGTGAACTACGGCAGCAGTAGAGAGCGAGTGGTAGATAGGACGAGGACGGTGTGTTGACGTTGTAAAGCAGCTGTATGGTATGTGAGTGGAAATACGTCCAACATGCTAACACATATCAGACAACATTACCCAGATGTGCCAATCACCGGAGCTAGGCAGAAAAAGATGACAGTGCAAAAACATATCCCTGCAGCTTTTAACCAGCCTCTAGATGTGAGAACAGACCCAGTCAATTGGGTCATTACCCAGGCAATTGGCATATACACAAACAACAAATAGTTTAAGTGGAACAAATTGTAACACTCCTTCTCCTAATGCACAAGTTTTATTTTTCATTATTCTATTTATTTTGTACTTTTATATCAAAAGAGATGCTTTTCAGTTTTGTAGCTGATTGTGACCAAATACCTTTTGTTTTTTATCAGCCCTACAAAAAAATATGACCTATGCAAGAGTGCATTCTGTTTACTACTTAGTGCTTAATACACTAAAGGAGGCTATACTGTACCAACTACCTGAGGGGGGACTAAATGCCGTTAGGTGGAACAAACTGTAATTTGCAATACTGTCTGTTCAAAATAAATGAAAAGAAACCTAGCATTTGGGATTTGTTGCTTTTTCCTGTTGTACCGAACATGTATCGAACCGTGACCCCAAATCCGAGGTACGTACCGAACCGTGACCTCTGTGTACCGTTACACCCCTAATATTATATATATATATATATATATATAAATTCATTCTGTAACCCAATCATGAAAAGTGGATGTTCCATTCCAGAATGAAGCTGGATCTGAATGAGAGTTTGCGACAACAACGACATAGAGTACATTTTAATTTCATGTTCTCTTTAAGGGCATTACATCACAGATGTACAGCTCACACTTAAGCTAAAACCAAAAATTACAGCCGAAACATGATCTTTTAATGTTTCATTTGATATGTTCTATGAAAGGGTTAATGTACTCCCCTCCCTTCGTGTTAGAGCAGGACCCATCACAGACTGATAGGCTCCGGTCAGCCGTGCCATATCTATCTGACCATGTTTCTAGCCCCTCGCTCGGTCTCTGGTGAGCACATAAGTGCCACCGCGCTCCCGCGGTTTAAATAGAACCCCAAATCATTTCTGAATTTTTGAGAATCGATGGAGAAAGAATTGTGATGCATCGGAGAATCTATTTTTTTTCTCCCACACCTAAGGAGTACACCTGATGAATCTATGGAGAACAAAATTGTGGGTCAGCACATCTATATAATTCAAATAAAAAAAAAAAAAAAATTTAGATTTAGCATTCCACTACAAAACTGGAAACTCGTTAATGACTACATAATTGCATGTTTAATAAAGGAGTAATTTAATAATCCTTGAAGTAAGGGTTCTAACAAAGGATTCTCTTTCCCAAGCTTCTATAATCTCTTCTTCCTTCAGGAAAGCTCTACAAAGCCATTCAGCACCAGCTGGCAGCATTACAGGATAGTCCGAGTTATCAGAAACCTGGCCTACAGTGATATGAGAAAGCAACAAACAGGGTGTGTGGCCCCTTGTCTCACCATCAGACATGCCAGTAGATTGTACACAGTCTGTTCACTGACTGTCTGATGGGTACTGCACCAAAGAAATGGCAAGCGTTGGCAGAATTCATGAGTTCCAATATGACTGTCTGGTGCTACATGACTTCCAGGTATCGGGGTGTACCAGTCCACCTGGAAACGTGGACTGAAAAGTGTTTAAAATGTAGCGGGTAGATAAAATGAGCGCTTTCGTAAAATAAATAATCAATAATCAGAGTTTGCCAAGTGGCATCGAATCTTTAAAATCTATTCAAAAGGTGCTTCTCAATGCTAAGAACACAGAGAACAGACTTGCGTTGTTATTAAGACCAGTCTTGCAAAGCTACCTTGGAAGAATGAACTCGCAAGGACTGAAGGACGTAGAGCGCATCATTTGCGAGCTCTGAGGTGTGCTGCGATCTTCCTGTTGTGCAATTGCCTGTCCCAGCACATTTGTAGTCACTGAGAAGTGACAGCGTTATTATCACACCAGTGAGGTTCTGCAGGACTAGTGACATGTTAAAAGAAAAAAGTCTGTTAACACTCATTAACTACGTTTTTATTACTTTATTAAAATGATGCCCAACTAAACAACAAATGTTGACGGAGTATGACAACTCTCACAAGCCGTCAGACTTTCGCTAGCTTACAGCAGGAAACATAATGACACATGTCCTTCGTCTTCCGCCATAGTGCGGCTATGACTTCTGGGACTTCAGATGGGTTCTTGGCTTAAGGTCATCATCTGATACATCAGGCATTTTCGGCCTGATCAAGAACACATCCGGATAATTTAATGCATTCTTGAGTATTGGAATTGAACTTAAGCAGTGGATGATGATGTCGAACAAGTCCACAAGAACATAATAACACATAAGAATGCACATTGAGAAACACCCAAAGTTCTGTTTGAGGAAATTAGGAGCAAGTAAACAAGATAACCATGCAAAATGATAAAACTTTGTTTTCTAAATTGTGTCTGCCAGATAATCTGTACTTATGCACAGATTTTCTCATTTCAAAGTCTTCACACACTTCCCGCTAATAATTTGTGTGTGTGCTTTCTGTACACATTGTTATGATCCGACACTTGTGTGATTTCCCCCCTCCAAAAAAAAAAAGAAAAAAAAAAAAAGACTGGGTGTTCACTCCGCAGGTCTCTTCATGTTCAAGTGGATGGTTCCTGAATAAGAACCAGAATAAACTGAAAAGAGGAACAGACATCATGTTGATAGTCAAACTTATGTCTGTGCACAACTATGGCTCCTGTGACAGACAGTGTCACGATGCAGGAGTCCTCACAGTCTAGACAGACATTCTGCCTGACATGATCCTCTGAATGAGGAAAAAAATATCAGCTAGCTGTGAGCGAGTACTGAGGCGTGAAATATACTAGACATACCCACACTAGACCTGACACTAATTACTGTTCCCATGTCTTGCTCAGACTGCTTTGATACCTGAAAAAACAGCCATGTGAGCAGAGGCAGGAAAAGTGGGGAGTGGCAGTGAAGCTTTTCTGAGTTTAAAAAAAATCCTTGTTTTCTCTCAAACCAAGGCCCTAATCGGTGATATATTGGATCGGTGAAGGATTTTGTAGGAGTTTCGAGCCTTAGGTCAGTCATGGACTGAGCCCACACTACAGTGGATGAAGAGGGTGAAGTTCATGGGTCAAGTCAAGTGTGGTCAACCCCCTGACCATAGGTTTACAAAAATGCATAATTCCTTGTGTGGCAAGTGAACCCAACCTTGAAGAGGTGGTTCATTGCTGTATCATTAAGACAATGAGTTTATTACGGCATATGTACAATCTATGTTCTCAAACTTGTTTATTTGCAACTCTGTGGGGACCATTTTAAACCCATTTCTTTATGCTCAAGTAACAAGTTTGTTTCAAAAGAGCTGTGGTTAACCACACAGATTGAAAAAAAAAAACCACCTTTACAGAGCACTGCCGTTCAAAACCCCTTTCATGGTTGAATTGCTTCCACTGTTCTGAAAACCCAGAGAGCAGGGAGAAAACAAGTCTACAGGGCGAGAATCCCATACTGCATTATGTTGGTGGCTTTCGAACAGAAAGAGCTTTGCATGTCATTTTCAACCCGGCCCAGGCAAAAGAAAAAAATGATGGTCTCATAAAGATATGGGAAGGGCACAGAGACAGGGCCAGATGTAAATGCTGTAGGCAAATCACAGACAGTCATTGGCTTCTTTGTCTGCTCTTACATCTTCCATAGAAAGCCAAGAGTGAGTGACATGCTTCATTAGCTGATGGCATTAAATCACTATTCAGCTAGGTACTGGAAGGACCATGCATGTTGGTACAAGTCTTAAAATACTACTGCCACAAAATATACTTTCAACATAAAAATTTTCTGCTTGTGACGTATTGTACACTGTAAAAAATGCCCGTAATTTTAACAGTAAAAGAATGCAAAAATGCTACAGTAAAAAAAAATGTCATTGGTAAATGGGCAGTTACCTTAAAATATATGGTAATTATATATATATATATATATATATATATATTTAAAAAGACAATACATGTAATTTTACAGTACAATGTTGTAAAAATAAACAAATTTACATGTAAAAAGTATGATTTTACCGTATAATTAACGGTATAAATGTATATTATTTTTAACAAGAGAGTACATGTACTTTTTACGTTAAATTATGGTTAAAAAATAAATAAATAAATAATAATCAGGCATTCCCAGAATTCCCTGTGTTACCAATCACATTTCATTATATTTTATGGGAATAGTTGTTTCTTCTTATTTTTAATATCACTTATCTACATTGGGGTGTTCTGTGTTATATTTGATGTTTAGTTAATGTTTACTGCATTATTTTAATTTCACATGTGTTACCCTGATGGTGTTTAGTGTTTGTGAGTGACACTGAGCACTGTCTCTACATGTTTAATGGTCATTGGTCTTGGAAAGGCCACTACAGATGAACTTCATGTCATCATGTGCCTATCTGTAAATACTACGGTGAGTAACAATACATTATAAAGTGAAAAGCAGATTTTTACAGCTTCAGAAGGTTAAAGTATTAAGTTTTATCAAAATTACATCCTGTAAAGCCTGAAGCGTGGTTCCCGTATTTTATTTTACAGTGAATTTCTGGCTACCACAGCTGCCAGATTTTTACCGTAAATTTAACAGGATTTATTTTAGCTACTTCAAAGCATAGTAAGAATTTTAGGTTTTTTAAATGTGGTTTGGGACACACACAAAAAACAAAAAACAAAAACAAGGCTATTTTGTTTTGAACACATAGCAAAGCATAATTAGACAATACATGAAAAGGCAATTATTAGTGGTGCTCGACAAGGCAAAATTTATTATTATTGCTCATATGTACAGTTAAGGATTTGAACAAACCCTTAATCTTTGGTGATTAACTTGTCCAACACCATTTTTTCTACAGTCATGACATGTCAAATTGTTCAGCTCGTTGAGTAGAGATATGCTATTACTAAGGATGGGACAATTTATGAAATTTGGAAATATTGCGAACCAAAATAAATGAACAACACTGAGGAAAAAAAACTTGATATTTCAAAATTTGCAACAATTGTTTCAGTCCGTGTGATCATAAATTAAATGACACATCAAAATCTCTGTGACTGTTCAAAAAGTTTACTGATATAGCTGATTTCACAAATGTTGACATCATATTTTTCTGTTTAACTCTAGCGCATAAACTATGTCAATACTTCAAATGTCGCGAAAAACTGGTTTGGAAACACTTTTTGTCTAGAAAATTGGCATTAATGCAAAAATTTTCTGTCACATGACAGAATTTACCCCAATCGTTAGCCTGTGTTAATCATGACGACAAGGTATACATCCTGGAAAGCCAATTTACTGTATGTCAAGCATTACTCGCACTGTTATGGATTGGTCTTAATGGCATACCTGCACAGATCCGATGCAGCAAACACATCTGCTTCATGACACTTCCAGGAGTGCCAACACAAATATCTCGTATCATGCACCTTTCAATATCAACAAGTGGACGGAGAACAAATGAATGGCCGCTCTTTACGATTAATCACGGTAGCCATCCGTTTATTTATTAAAGTTGCTTTTCCACACCGTTCAAAATAATAGATGACAGTCATGGAATTAGCCCACAATACAAAAAACATATCATTTCTGTGCACAAAGGTGTTTTAAATAAAAAATAAATACACAATACTAAGAGAAAAGCTTCAGTGTGCTTTTTTGGAACACTAACATATAGCCCAATTCTATAAAATTATTGTTTAGCTTACTTTTGATCGAATTACAGCAAAATTCCCTGTTTAAAATAAATAAAACAAATTACCAAATAAAAAATTATATTGTTAGGCCTATTTAATTACCTTTTCTTTACACAAACTTAAATTAGCCTTTTTCTGTAGACGACAAAAGTCGGCTGAATGACATTCTCAGAATGTACTGCACTTTCTTCAAGACTATAAACTATCAGAACTATTTGTCCAATGCTGAGATTACTTTCAGAAAACTAGTTTTTGAACATTTTAAAACTTAAATATTTTAAATCTAGCCCTCTTTACCTCGGATCGCATTTGCTGAGCTTCTTCAGAAAATGTAAATTGCATTATGACGCTAAAATTTATTTTAGAAGACAATCAAATTCAATTTGTCATTAAAAGTTGCTTGACAGATATGCAGGACATAATGCAATTGTGATGGCAATGCTTTAGATGATTGTTCAAAATAGCCTATTGAATATCAGGAATGTATCATATATAAACCCTGATATTACACCGCATCAATTTTTCTTTAATAGCTGTGCACAACATATACACATCGATGGATGGTCCTTATACTAAGACCGAAAGTTTCCCCCTCTACTTGGTGCAGGTTGCCAGCTTGAACAGGGCCAAGGTGATTTGCTTTCGGGTCGGAACCGGTGGCAACCTGCGATAGGCGCAACATCAGGACCAATATTACAGTCCTATCAGAAGGGAAACTGTTCCCTTTTGATTGCAATTCCTCATCTTCTGATTGCAGTAAGCTGGCTAATTTCAATGAATGGAGGTGGTTGAATTAGGGACATCTGTGAGGCGAAAGGTATACAGTTAGTGATATACACACATTTCTGTATGGAAACGGCTTCAGAGCAGATTTCTTTTGCGATAAACCAAAACTTATGCGACTGTTTTTTTAAGCATGATGTCATCATGCACACCATTTTTATCAATAAAAGGCCATTTGAATGTAAACAAGCAGAAGGCAAATTTTGCAAAATTGTGGATGGAAACTAGGTTACCGTGACCTTATTGAACTCTTAAAGAGACAGTACCATTTTAGCGCTTTTTATACAAATGAATGTAAACAATGTAAAAACTTGTAAATTGAACACATTATTTCAAACAGTGACAGCTCATATTACTATTACAGTGTTTCCCGTATATGCATTTTGCAGCGGCGCTGCGCCACTGCAGAATTATGAGTGCCACTCTTGGGATTTCACATAGTTTATTTAATACTCTTGACGCAACATAACGCTTGCCAGTTCCAGTAAGCTGTGCACTTTCTACACTGCGAAAGAGACCCCACCACTTTCACACACACAAATACATGCACTTACTCACAGTGACGTCACTGCATAATAACACTTTCAAACTTGCTTAATTTCAAGTGGCCTGCGAGCTCATTTCTGAAACGTAGGATGGCAGGGGATCGCAATGTTTCACCGAACAATCAGTTTGCGCTTTCCTTGTGAATATAAATGAGCCTTCCCCTGTCATCTGTACGTTTTGAAGTGCATTTTGATTGCTCCAAAAGCGTAACGAAACTGCGCTACATGGGTCAATTATCAACACGGCTTAATCATAGCAGCACGGGGAAGAGCAGGTGTGGTAATTCGCGGACTGTCTCAACCAAACAACAGACTATTTTAAATGTGCCTGTGAACCAGTGAGATGCATGGCGGGGATGGTGAGACCCGTTTGAATGCGGTACAGAACTATAATTGCAAAACGTCTCCGGTTACATATGAAACCTTGGTTCCCTAAGACGTAGGGAACGAGATATCGCATTGCTGAAGCTTATGGGAAAAACTCCTTTTCTCCGATTTATGAACTCCTATTGGATCACGGCAATTCAGATGCAACTGAATTGAGCCAATGACAACGAGCGTTCGGCGCTCAGCTCTCACATAAACGGGCAGCATAATGCTATCAGTCAGAATTTATCGACTGAAAGTGGTGGCTGAGCTGCCCGATAGTGACGTCCAGTAGCGTGGCTAGTTACGCGATGTCTCGTTCCCTACATCTCAGGGAACCAAGGTTATATACGTAACCAGAGATGTTCCCTTTCAATTTCGGTCACTTACATCGCTTTGCTGACGCTTATGGGAATGTGTACAATCATGCCACTGTACTGGACAAAGGACATGTAACACATAACATTCTAGAGTGAACATTGTTGTAACTACCCCGAGTCTATAGAAGGGGCAGGACATGAAATTGTGTCGTACAGATACAATGCTTAGCTTAAGCTGTAAGAAATCAACCTCGCCCTGACAGTTTTGAGGGGGCGAGGTAACAAGCACATCCGCATCGCTCAGTAGCGGGATGCTTTGCCTTTAAGAGGGCTCCAAATGGACCTAGTAGAGCACAGCCAGGTGCACAGTCCAGTAGTGAAACAGTTAGCCGAGTTCCACTAAGGGAAACACAGCGCATATCTATCTTTTAACCAGAGAATGAGTGTCTTAGGCATGGCCGAGACACAAGTATATCAACGTATTTGTGTGGGAAACACAGTAAATATATATATTCAAGCGGTATAGCCAGAGTGTGGCACCGCTTTACATTCGAATGTCTAAAGCACAGCTGAGACATAAGAGATATTGCATGTAGTGTAATTAGGCAGTATAAATGAAGTATGACGGCGCTTAACATGAAGGGCCGAGTATTGCATTGCTGAATAGAGACATAAGCGGACCTAGGAAAGCACAGGCGTGTGCGCGGTCCGGGAGTTCTCGAAGCGGACCTTAGAACACAATTAATTAATACTGCTGCACAGAAAATATCTGTGAAGCCACCGAATGCACGTCAAGGTTGTAAAATCTTGCAAAGGTGCTGGGCGAAGCCCAACCCGCCGCCAGGCAGATTTCTTGTATGGACACACCATTTTCCCACGCCCAAGAGGCGGCCATACCTCTCGTTGAGTGGGCCTTAATGCCAATAGGGCAATAGGTTCCCTGAGATTTGTAAGCCAGGGTTATAGCATCGACAATTCAATGTGACAGTCTCTGCTTTGAGACTGGCATGCCTTTCGAGCGACCTCCGAAACAGACAAAAAGCTGGTCCGTTTGTCTGAATTGGCTAGTGAGGGACACATAGGTGTGTAGCGCTCTGACTGGACAGAGCGTATGAAGGGAGCGTTGCTCTTCCAACTGGAATGGAGGGGGGTAAAAGGCTTGTAAAGTGACTACCTGCGCCTTAAAAGGGGGTAGAGAGCACTCTGAGAATATAACCTTTTTTCTCAGCGTGGCTCTAGATTTGCTCGAACCGAATTACAGACAGGAGCTGTGCGTTGAGAACGCCTGCAGATCACTCACCCTCTTATGGACGCCAGGGCGAGTAAGAGAGTTGTTTTAAAGGAAAGAGAACGCAGATAGTCTCGATCTGTTAAAAGGGGGCTTTAGTCAGCATGTTCAGCACCAAGGCCAGGTCCCATGTAGGGATTGTAGATGGGCGGGAAGGATTCAATCACCTCGTGCCAATTAGAAAGCTGACCACGAAACAGTGTCTACCTACATACTGGCATGTCACTTACAGCTGCATGATCTGCTGAAATAGCAGCTACATATACTTTTAGCATAGACCTGCATCTAAGCGCTCCTGTAAAAAATAAAGGCAATTTGAAACTCGCTGCCATGCTGCATATCGAGTGTATTCTCTCGGCCGAGAGCGAAGCGCGCATTGTTACAGAGTTCCAACGCAACCCCAGAAAGGATATTTCTTGACTGGGAATTAATGAGCTCTTCTCTACATTGACCCGTAGACCAAGTATATACAAATGTGTGAACAACCTGTCCTTGTGCGAGTGCGCCACAGTCTCTGACTGTGCTAAAATGAGGCAGTCTTCGAGGTAATGGAGAATGCGCAGCCCCTCCGCTTTCAGAGGGGCTAAAGCTGTGTCCACACATTTCGTGAATGTGTGCAGAGCAAGGGAAAGACCAAACGGTAGGAGTTTGAATTGATATGCCATCTCCTCGAATGCATTCTGATGGATGTATGCTATGATCTGCTTGTGTGTCAACATTTTAAACAGGCGCTTTGACAGTGCACGATTCAGAAGCCTTAAGTCCAGAATTGGAAATAACACGCCGTCTTTCTTCAGGACAAGAAAATAATGGCTGTAAAGGCCCTTTTGACACTCGCTAAGCTCGACAGGTTCTATTACCTGTACTGCTAGCAGGCTGCCGATTTCTGCACGCAGAATGTGAGCATTTTGAGATGACATTATGGACGGCATCACACCACTGAAGCGCACGACCGTCTCGCAAACTGAAGTGTGTTACTGTGCTTTAGAGTTGTTAACACCCAAGGCATTGATATGCCAGGAAGGTATTCCCATGCTTTTATTCGCTCGGACAGCACAGATAGCAAGATCACTGAAGAGCTTAACACGGCGCCTGGCCCAGGGGCGGGGCTGACGGTTTGTGGGATGTGTGTGGGTGCGTGAAGAGGAACATAGCTCTTTTTGTGAGTGTTTGTGTATTTTTTTCTTTTCGCTCTGCCGGCACGGTGGGCAGAGTGCATATTTTTTATACAATTTATTGGCACAGATAAACAATTGTGAACAATCTCCCGAACAGAAACAGCGGGAGGAGAGAACAGACATTCTGTGCGGCTTGGGGGCGGGGCTTCCCCGCGGTGAACAGCGCGGACTACTCTTTACGCTGCTTAAGCTGTCGGGAATGCTGAGGCTGATCAGAGGAAGGTTTCTCTGATGGGCGGGGCCTTTGGCACAGTGGCTGTGGATAGCAGTGCTTCGACCAAGGCTTTTTCGGGTGAACAGCTGGCTCAGATGGACTCTGAGGGGCCTGGGGAGTAGAGTGCTGCCATTTCGGGGGACGCTGCGCTGAAGTGGAGCATGGGCAGTGCCACTGCCTCATTTAGGCATGAAATGCTTCATAGCCTGCTGCTGTTTTTGGGCTGTCTGGAAGCACTCCAATTCCATTGCGTTGCCGAAGAGACCAGTGGGGGATGCTGGCGCATCAAGGAGGGCCGACTTGTCCCCATCGCGCATGTCGGTCAGCGTCAGCCAAAGGTGATGGACTAGGATGACCAGATTTCCCATGGAGCACCCAATTGCTCCAGCGGTGGCCTTTGTTGCTCTTAGCGCCAAATCAGTCGCGACGCGAAGTTCTTTAAACATGGTTGGGTTGAGACCAGATTCATCCATTGTTTTTAGAATTTTGGCCTGGTAGACCTGGAGCACTGCAATCGTGTGCAAGGTGGCACCAGGTCCTCGAGGGACAGGGGAGGCAATGGAGCGAAAGCGGTCATGTCATTGCGCTTAAACAGCGCTATCCAAGCGCAGAGCGTTTTGAGGCACATTGCATCAGTGCAGACATTCAGCTTGGACCAGCACTGCTTCTGCATGGGCGCGGCCCAGATAGAACACACAGCTCTTGTGGCCATCAGACGTGGGAACAAGTTTCCCCACATCTGCACTTACGCGATGGCATCTTGAAAAAGACGGTCCAGTCAGCACAAGTGTGGAAACTGTTTAACTGTTTTAGATCACCAGAGCACAGCAGGGGAGCGGTCGTCTTCAGGAAGGAAAGCGCCGTGCACTGCAGATAAGTTCGATTCAATGGTGAAATCCAGGAGTGAAGGAGATAAATTCTGACTGATGGCGTTATGCCGCCCGCTTATATTGAGAGCTGAGCACCGCACGCTCAATGTCATTGGCTGAGCAGGCGCAAATGCCATTGGCTCAATTCAGTTGCATCTGAACTGGCATGATCCAATAGGTGTTCAGAAATCTGAGAAAAGGAATATTTCCCGTAAGCATCAGTGACGTGATGTAAGTGACCAAACTCGAAAGGGAACTCTTATGTCTCTCTGATGAAACTAGTTTAAAACAAACAGCCCCACATTCTAAACGGCACTGACAAAGACAACAGGAGAAAACAAATTAGAAGGCTTTTCAATTCAGTAGTTTGATCAGTAGTAACACTAACTGTACTGTATTACCTATGGTAGTTGTGGCAGAAAAACTTTCTAAATGTATTTAGACTGCTGTTTTTTCCATTTCAAAAATGCAATAGTTCTTTATATAGAAACCAGTTACTAACCATGGTAGTGAGGAGCCATGCATGGTTTTACCTATGGTTTCCTCTGTCTTATTACAAATATCATTGTTAAAACTATGGATCCTATGGAAGAACTATGGTGCACTTTCATTATTATGGACCAAGCTATCAGTTTTCCATCTGTGTAAAATCTGTACTCTTGTAATGCTCTCTGATTATAGGAAAATGTTGAATGAAATTGCCTTCAAAATTCCAAGACATGACTGTAGTTTAATTAGTAGGAGCCTGATGAAAGGAACCTGTAAAGAAGACCCAACTTATTCACACTGCCAGAATATTTCAATTCAGCCATATAAAAATTAGCTGTTCATTTTTTGCATAGATGTTACTGTTGTTGATATCATAATTTTCATCTGCATCCCAACCTCAAAATCAATGCTTTACTGTCAAATGTGCATTTCAATGCACATAACATGTAATATTATTTGCATGGGTGCTACCAAAGCAGGTGCTGGTGCCACATTTTCAAAGGGCCCTTTGAGGGCACAAATTAACCCTGATGTGGCCCTGGCTGGAATTGTGTTTGACACCCCTGTTTTAGTCTATTCTTTTACCAACACGTGTTAACACAGGTCCGGCATTGTGGGCTGGTGGATGCACGCACAACAGCACCGCTGCTGAAAAGATCCTAGGGTAAACACTGTATTATACATATAATTCACTTGCTTGAAATGTTTCTCATGATCTTAAAAACCTTTTGATCTGAAGGCATATGCTTAAATGTTTGAAATTAGTTTTGTAGACAAAAAAACAATTGTACCAACATATGAATTTATTTCATTAAAAAAACAAAATGTTATTTAAAAAAAAAAAAAAAAAGTTTTTGAAATGGATGACTTGGACCGAATAATTAAGAAAAGCAGCCACTAAGTGCCCAGCATAGATGGGAACTCCTTTAATCCTGTTTAAAAAGCATCCCAGGGTGATACCTCAAGAAGTTGGTTTAGAAAATGCCAAGAGTACATTTCTGCTAAATCTAGGCAAAGTGTGGCCACTTTGAAGATGCTAGAACATAACAGTTTTGACTTATTTTGGATTTCATATTCCCATATTTCCATTTCTATTATTCCATAGTTGTGATGACTTTACTATTATTCTAAAATGTGAAACAAATACAAAATAAAGAATGAGTAAGTGACCCTAAACTTCTGAACGGTAGTGTGTGTGTGTGCATATATATATATATACAGTTGTGCTCAAAAGTTTGCATACACTTGGAGAACTGGTAATATGTACCATTTTTAAAGAAAACATGAGTGAGCAGGCAAAACACATTTCTTTTATTTCTTATGGGATTCATATTCAACTGTAGGTTATAACAGAATGGCACAATCATAAAACATGGCAACAAATGAAAAAATGAAATGACCCCTGTTCAAAAGTCTGCATACCCTTAGTTCTTAATACTGTGTATTGCCCCCTTTAGCATCAATGACAGCGTGCTGTCTTTTGTAATAGTTGTCTATGAGGCCCCAAATTCTTGCAGGTGGTAAAGCTGCCCATTCGTCTTGGCAAAATGCCTCCAGGTCATTGCAAAGTCTTTGGTCATCTTGCATGAACCGCATGTTTGAGATCTCCCCAGAGCAGCTCGATGAAATTAAGGTCAGGAGACTGTGATGGCCACTCCAGAACCTTCACCTTGGAGGGTCAACTTGGCCTTGTGCTTAGGGTCATTGTCATGCTGGAAAGTCCAAGAGTGTCCCATGCGCAGCTTTCGTGCAGAAGAATGCAAATTGTCTGCCAGTATTTTCTGATAACATGCTGCATTCATCTTGCCATCAATTTACACAAGATTCCCCATGCCTTTAGGGCTCACACACCCCCAAAACATCAGTGAGCCACCACCATGCTTCACAGTGGGGATGGTATTCTTTTCACTATAGGCCTTGTTGACCCCTCTCCAAACAAAGCACTTATGGTTGTGACCATAAAGCTCTATTTTGGTCTCGTCACTCCAAATTACAGCGTGCCAGAAGCTGTGAGGCGTGTCAAGGTGTTGTCGGGCATATTGTAACCAGGCTTTTGTGGCATTGGTGCAGTAAAGGCTTCTTTCTGGCAACTCGACCATGCAGCTCATTTTTGTTCAAGTATCGTCGTATTGTGCTCCTTGAAACAACCACAACGTCTTTTTCCAGAGCAGCCTGTATTTCTCCTGAGGTTACCTGTGGGTTTTTCTTTGTATCCCGAACAATTCTTCTGGCAGTTGTGGCTGAAATCTTTCTTGGTCTACCTGACCTTGGCTTGGTATCAAGAGATCCCCGATTTTTCCAATTCTTAATAAGTGATTGAACAGTACTGACTGGCATTTTCAAGGCTTTGGATATCTTTTTATATCCTTTTCCATCTTTATAAAGTTCCATTACCTTGTTATGCAGGTCTTTTGACAGTTCTTTTCTGCTCCCCATGGCTCAGTATCTAGCCTGCTCAGTGCACCCACGTGAGAGCTAACAAACTCATTGACTATTTATACACAGACACTAATTGCAATTTAAAAAGCCACAGGTGTGGGAAATTAACCTTTAGTTGCCATTTAAACCTGTGTGTGTCACCTTGTGTGTCTGTAACAAGGCCAAACATTCAAGGGTATGTAAACTTTTGATCAGGGCCATTTGGGTGATTTTTGTTATCATTATGATTTAAAAAGGAGCCAAACAACTATGTGATAATAAATGGCTTATATGATCACTATCCTTTAATAAAAGACAGTTTTTTGCATGATCAGACATATTTTCAAAATCAATGCCAAAATTTCACAATTTCTGCCAGGGAATGCAAACGTTTGAGCACAACTGTATATAAACACACACACACACACACATATACACATATATATACACATATATATATATATATATATATATACACACATACACTTTCACACACTCGTTCAGGACAGGTTCTGTTCAGTTATATTGCTTGTCATGCACCTGATCAGATTGAATGTAGCCAACCATCTTTGAATGTTTATTTTTAATTATTTTTTGTGATCATTTCTTATAAAACTATATAAGAAATTCTTCATTATTTGAACTTTGAGAATTTATATTGTGTATTAAAGAACTTTATTCTGATAAGGAATTATAATTTTCCAAAAAATTAATTTTCTGTCATGTGTTATTATATTGACTCGAGACTGTACTGAATCGTGAACCTCATATCTTACATTGAACCGAATCATGAGATCTCACATTATCGCCTACAGAAATTATCCCCCCCAATCAGCCAAAGTTATCGAAGTGTGGTTTTGGATTCCTTGGCCTTATGGAGATCACATTTCTGTCTTCGAAAAGATAGGACAAAAAAAAAAAAAAAAGTGAGACAGGGAAAGAGGCAAGCACAGGTAGAACAATGAGACTCCTGTACTCTGTCTGGTTCATTCTCAATCCTTCAGTGCAATGGACACAAACAGCAGCCATGCTCAGTGAGAGAGTGAGCGAGAGGGAGGAGTGAGTGGCTCTGCTAGAAGTTCAAGTATAACAAACCAGCAGAATCAAAGCGAAGTATAAGGGAAGGAGAGTCTGATCAAAGCCAATTTTACAGTGTTGCAAATGTCTTAATGAGCATGGAAAAGACCACTTCCATTGTGTGTGCATATTTTTTTTTTCTTCTTTTTTTGGTGTCAAAATCTTACTAATAGTATGTTGTTACTAGAGGCCAACTGATATAGATTTTTTAATGGCTGAAGCCAATATACAGAAAGCAGGGTGGCCGATTGGCCGATATATATAACACATTAAATATATAGGTAAACAGGACATAAATTGGCAAAAAAAAAATAAATATATAGATTGTGTGTTTTAGATGACAGATAGCAGTTTCTCCTGATTTCTGTTTAGTCTTCCCATTTTAGAAGAACAACAAATAACAACAGTGCACACAGTAGTCCAGCAACCATGGACGGTATGTGCGCATTAGCAATCGCATTTTCTCAAAAAAGACTGAAACTAATTGTACATACAGTGCACAGTGAATATGACATTTATTTATAGCATACGTGAAGTGCTTTTACTTTGAAATTGCTCTATTGCAGATCCAGTGAGATTAATCATATTGAAACTGTGGCAGCTAGCTGGCTACATTGCCCGATTACAGGTTTTTCTAGCTTTGGCACATTTTCAAGTCAAGCGACTATTTGGGCAATGTACAGGAATCTGTCCAGAGTGTCATACTTTGTCCTGTTATTTTAGAAGCAGCTTTTAGGCATGTTTAATGGAGAATGATTTCACTTGATACTGGGTCTTCTGCGGTTTCAGGCTCGGTGGCATTCCAGTGGACCATTACCTCTTCTGCCATCATGAGTGAAAATTTGATATGGTGTGCTGAGCAAAGTGCAGAAATGTCCTGTAATATAGTGCCTATTTTACACTACTTGGGCTTTTCAGAAAGCTAATGCACTCTATGGATCACTAATGGATCTTTCATAAAACCACTGCAATAACAGGCTAGCTGTTTCAACTACACGTAAGTAACTACATACAATTGATGAATTACGTGAAACCAGCCCTCTACATTGCAAGTAAATCACTCACATATGCAACCAAATTTTGCGCTAAAAAAAAAAGTCTTATTAGCCACTGGCTAGTTAATATTCAGATTTAATTTGCCAGTAATTGAGTTGCGTAGTGGAAAAGAACTTTAGCACTGAGATCCTTTCACTGCATGCCATGTCTCATGAGCATGCACTCTAAGGAAATTTACCTTATTTGGCTGCAGTGAGCTGTCGTGGATCACGGTGTCACCATTGCTTTAGATGAGCAAATGATACGTCATAGTTACATTTACATTGCATTTAATGATGTCAACTCTGATTTTGCTAAAACTTTTCCACTGAATCTTTTTAACAACATTCTCTGTTTTACATCATGGATACAGACCAGTGTAACATGTCTGTTGTATGACAGCTGGAAGGTGAAAAAAAAAAAGTTGCAAAACTCCAAAGCTTGCATACTGGAATTTAAGAACTTGTACAATAAATATTTGCCCAAGTCAATACACATTATGTGAGTAAAGCTAGGTTTGACTCTGTGTTCCATGTAATATGTGTCCAAAGAAGAGATCCACGCACCCCATTTCCATGTCTCTTTTTATATCCTTTCTGTTGTTTCCATTCAGTTGCATTACGGTAACATGTCGTCATACGTCTGGGGAGTAAAAAGAAAACTTTACTAGCCAATGGCAATTATTTCTGCAACGTGTCCGTAGAGGGTTGGAAAAACCCTTGGATTGAATTTATCAACTGACCAGTAAAGAATCTGATTTAATAAGCAATTCATCAACCTAAGTGAACCATATTTTCATTTTAATCTGAACTGGATTAAAAGGCTAAAAGATGAGCACCATGGTTCAAAAAGTAAATGTAAAGCCCCAGGTGCTTTAACAGGGGTACAATAAATGTGTGTATGTTTGTGTGTGTGGTCCCCAAAGTTCCCTAAAACCCCAAGCAGTGTTGTTATAGATTTTTAATTTAGTTTTTATTTCCATTTTATATTCAATTTGTCATTCAAAATTTGTTTATATTATAGTTTAGTTTTTGTTTTCTCAGTTTCAGTTTAGTTAATTTTTATTTTAGTTTTAGTATTTTTTTATGGCTGCCAAAGCTGAATGTTTACTGGTATCATTTAAAATGTCTAACATCATTATATTTCTCAGGGCAGTCTTGTGTTACCTCTATCTAGTTGTATTATCATGTTTAATTTGGATTGCAAATGTAGCAATTTTTAAAATACATGGTGAATATGGGTAAAGTGACAAAGGACGTTTAAACTTGATCCCCATTGTATCCATATGAATTTCCTTAAATCATTATAAATCATTACTAAACTAATCTTTGCTAAGTAAACAATTAAAGGGATAGTACACACAAAAATGAATTCTCTCATATTTTCGCCATCCCAGATGTGTATGACTTTCTTCTGCAGAACACAAATGAAGATTTTTAGAAGAATATATATGCTCTGTAGGTCCATACAATGCAAGTGAATAGTGGGCAGAAATTTGAAGCTCCAAAAAGCACATAAAAGCAGCATAAAATAATGCATAAGACCCCAGTGGTTAAATTCATATCTTCAGAAGTGATATGACGGGTGTGGGTGAGAAACATTAATATTTACGTCCTTTTGCACTGTAAATCTTGACATCAGCAGTCTCCTTGGCGATCATGATTTCAAGCTCGATTACAGTTAATAGCGTCATCTAGCATTCTGCGAACTCTACTAGGAAGTGTAATCGAGCTTGAAATCATGACCGTTCTTGTAGACTGCAATTGTAAGATGTACAGTGTTAAGAGTAAAATTTTTGTCCGTTCTCACCCAAAACCGATTAGATTACTTCAGAAGACATGAATTAAACCACTTATGGACTACTTTATGCTGCCTTTGTGTGCTTTTTGGAGCTTCAAAGCTTTGGAACCTGTTGACTTGTACTCTATGGACCTACAGAGCTGAGATATTCTTCTTATATCATTGTTTGTGTTCTGCAGAAGAAAGAAAGTCATACACATTTGGAATGGCATGAGGTAAATGATGAAAGAATATTCATTTTTTAGGTAAACCATCTCTTTAACTTTTTGATGTTTTAAAATGATGATTTTACTTTAGGATGTGTAGCAGAGCTCAATTTCACGACCACTGGTGGGAAAAGCAATGGTAAAGAAAATGACAATCAATTGAGGTGTAATGCTTTTAAATGTTAAATTTGGATTTATGATGTAAAAGTGAACAAAGTGAATAATAAAATATACAAATTAATTCAAAATACATTTTTCCTCTGTCCGACTTTACTGTTTTAAAAAAATCTGGGATTTGGTAAAAAGAGGGTCTTCAAAGTTTCCACTTCCAAGTATTTCTTCATTTTTTATGTTGACTAAAGTAGAAGACATCCTAAGCTTTCTTCAAAGGTATAATGTTAGGTTATGTGTGTTTGGATTATAATTAAAAGTGTCAAGAAATGGAAAATTTCCAAAAGTGTCCCACTTTGCCCATAGTCACCCTAGTATATCAAAAACTAAAATGAATTTAAGACCATTTTTATTTTTATTTTAATTAGTTTTGAGCTTAAAGTATTTGTTTAGTTTCAGTTTTTTTTTTTTTTTAGTTAACGAAAATGTTTTTATTTCGTTTTAGGTTCAGTTTTCGTTAATTATAATAACACTGCCCCCAAGCAGTGAAGGATTTATAGGCTCGGTCAGTGGCAGTCACATTTGGAGAAATAATTACAAATACTTCCCAAAAGCATCTAAGTAAATGTAAATCCCACATAGGCACTGAAAGGAAGATCTAGCTGTCCTCAAATTCCATCTGTTAATGAGGGACTTTCATCAAGTGGTTTTTGGTAAAGCATTCAATCTGTAAAGAAATACACCAACAGAATACTTTACAGTTAGTATGTTTATTTGCACTTTTAAAGTCCGATTTCAGTCAAAACAATAATTTGTCTATTTTATGTAAACGGCTTTAGTCCGACAGAAAACGTACCCGTCTGATTTTTGCAAAGTTGCACTAACAGACCTAGATGATGCTATTGTAGCTTGGCTTCGTCTAGCATGTAGCCTATACACATTTCTCAGAACACAATTCACCTCAGCATGGTGATAATGCACCGAAATACAGAGATAACGCACGACGTGTATTTAACCTAGCGTATTTGACATCCTTCCTTCAAATACTCCTTTACATATTGTGATAATCTGTCTTTCCAACAGATAATCTGTGTTTCCATACATAGGCTAAGAATGTAGCTCAACTCTGAAAAACCCACTGCAGCTCAAATATAACTGCGCATAAACATACTCATTGATTACTTGACAAACTGCTGGGAACCAAACAAATGAAATGGTCAAAAGTTGTTGCCATATTTATAAAAAAAAAAAAAAAAAAAAAAATAAAAAAAAGCCCTTACTGTCTTATTCTACTGCTTACATTTGATGTTTTACAAAAGAAAAAAAATATATAGTAAACATGCTAAATTTAATGCGCTTCTTGAATCTACTGTAGTTGATATATAGCAAGAAGGTGGACCTGTTGTTTTATAGGTCCACATTTTGAGGCTAATGTTTATAGATTTCTTTCTAGGAACACCCTCACTTCTAGCCTCAGATGTACAAAGTTCTCATCTACAGTTCTCATACACACCCCCACCCCCGCTAACAAAATTTGTTGAGCTTGATTGTAAATGAGATGGCTGGCGGAGTTCAGGGTGCAAGATGCCACCCTGGGCGGCTGCCCATGTCACCCATGCCCAAATCTGCCACTAGAAATACTGCAGGAGACGATAACTCTTACTGTCTCTTCCATTTTGTATTTGCATTCCAAATACTCATGAAGGTAATACATAAAAGCAACTGTGATGACAAGAGACAGAGATAGCCTATGTCCTGAGGCTATCCTTCAATTCAGAGACAACCTCCCTTTAAAGTAATGGATAATGCAAAGGTACACAATTTATACCGCAGCAATGTGTTTGATGAAGAGAGTAGAGACATGAGACCTGTATGTAATGAACCAAAATTGTACTTCTAGGAATGCAAAAGCAAGTAAGTGGATTGGAAAATTTTAGTTTTTTTATCCCCTTTTCTCCCAATTTGGAATGCCCAATTCCCACTACTTAGTAGGTCCTCGTGGTGGTGCGGTTACTCACCTCAATCCGAGCGGTGGAGGACAAGTCTCAGATGCCTCCGCTTCTGAGACCATCAATCCGAGCATTTTATCACGTGGCTCGCTGTGCATGACACCGCAGGTAGAGCCTCATGCTACTCTCCGCAATCCACGCACAACTTACCATGTGCCTCATTGAGAGCGAGAACCCATAATCGTGACCACGAGGAGGTTACCCCATGTGACTCTACCCTCCCTAGCAACCGGGCCAATTTGGTTGCTTAGCAGACTTGGCTGGAGTCACTCAGCACGCCCTGGATTTGAACTTGCCACTCCAGGGGTGGTAGTCAGCGTCAATTCTCGTTAAGCTACCCAGGCCCCCCTAAATTTTACAGTGTTAAATATATCCTCATGAACATGGCCGATTATTAACTAGGGATGTTTGAGACTAGTCGACTAGTCAACTACATGGTACAGCTGCTACTAGTTGACACTGAAAACAATAGTCGATTACACTAAAAAAAATACACAAGAATCATTCAAATTACTGTCATTTTAATGTTATGTTTAAAAAAAAAATTAAAATAACACATTAAAATAAAACGTTTGAAAAAAATTATTGTACATTATTGTATCTGGAGCAGAAACGAAATCTTTTTATTTTACCTCAGATCTCGCATGTGTTTTCTTCGTGTCAGATCGTGGCGGGCTCAGAAATGACCACTCGAAAGACGAGCAAAGTGTGGGAGTATTTTGAATTTTTATGTAAGCTATGTCATGTCAAACTGGCATAAAATAATTCCACTGGAGCCATAAGTAACCATATTCAGCCCAGACACATAGGTGCATAGGAGAGACTAGCCGAAACAAGCAAATGCCCATTGCGTCATTCACTTTTTTACTCGCCGCCACGGTGATCCCGACCGCTTTGATGGACTTCGTCGAGCCTGAATACACAATACCAGGGCGGGTTTTTTCAAGTGCAGGGATTATTATTAAATCGCCTCAGGTCCCGTCTTTCACCAGACCACGATGACATGTTAATTTCACTCAACAAAAATGCATGGTCTGAGTAAGTAAAATGGGCATTGTTTGTTATTGTTTTACTCTTATGGATATGAATATCAGTTCCACATGATTTTTTTGTAGTTAGTCCTTCACAGTTTCAACGAAGTGCTAATAAATTCACTATTAAATTGTTTAATATACAATGCATATACATTTTTATTCGAGAATGGTTGTCTTTTTTTGGACAATATAGCCTATATGAATTACATTTTTCAAAGGTTGATTTTAAGCTATTCCTTGATCGTTAACTTTCTTAACAGAATAGTGGTCACCCGTTAATTGTTTTTGACATATGTTGATGTAATATGTTGGCTAGTACGTTATTTGAAGAATTCGGTTAATAATAGGCTATTGATTATTTGTACTTATTGGTCTTGCACTGATCCAGTTGATTTTAATAAATATGCCTATATTGGCTGAAGCTGAGTGTATGCTTGTTTTTTTAACGACAGCCTAAATGTTAAATGATCATAACGCAAGGCAAACACATAGCATATTTATGGCCTATTTTTAGCGGCATTAATTATGGGATTTGACTGTTTAATTCATAGATAAAAGTATTTCAAATGGATCACACACAAAGTTTCTTGGTCTTCTGGGGTTTCTTACTTTTAGACTAGTCAGTTATAAAACTTCCATTTAAACGACAGTCAAATTAGTTGTAGCGCGCATCCTTATTATTAACCAGAAGCAAGGGGGTTGTTCTTTTCTTTTTGGATACTGAATACTGCGATTATGTGCTGAAAATCAATTAGCAGCACATGACCAAAAGTAGTCCTTAGTAGTAAGAATAAAAGAACATGCACATTTGTGTTTACATGCACAGCAATACGCTGAAAACTTGGAATGGGAATCTGAAGAAATGTAACAATTCTGGTTCTGATTCCTCCTTAAGAACCAGCCTAAAAGAATCATTAATGTCTAAAATCAGAATACACTGGACCCGCTGTGTTTCACGCTGTAGATTCAGTAGGGGCAGCGCTCCGAGTGAAATGTGCTGCAGGAAACATTGCCAGAGTATTTTATTAAGGTGTTTTGTCTGCATCAGTGGAGATTGGCACATGCCGTTAATGGAACTGAATGTCCTGAAAAATCAAACGGTTATGGTATTTATTTATTTATTTTTTTTTTAAATGGAACCAGTTTAAAAAAAAAAAAAAAAAAAAAAAAGAATTACCAGTTCTCGGTTCCCAATCCTACTAAAAAACTATCAAAAATCAGCTTATTCATATTATTTTATGTGACCACATGAGTGTTCTTTGGGGTAGGGTGGGGTTGGTGTTTGGGGAGGGATGTTAATGAGGGTTAAAAGTTAAATGTTGATTCAGTGTGTATATGTTGTGTTTTTCTCTGTTGTGTTTTTTTCTTTGAATAAAAAATGTTAATTAAAAAAAAAAAATCAGCTTATCCTAAAAACCTGACAACGCAAGAAAACGGCATTTACATTTGAAATTATTCTGTAATTGTTTTGGTTTTGACGTAATAAGTTTTTTGATATGCTCACAAGACATGCGCATATTGAATAAGCCACCAGAATGCCGATAAAGGTGTTTACATGCAATATGAAATTGTGGTAATGAGCAATAATATATGCGTGCTGATCTTTTTTTCTTTCTTTCCCTTAAACAGTTTATGACCTTGCATCAACAAAAGAAAACTGCTGAAGGTGTTTAAATTACCTTACACATTGCCGGCTTATGTAGCATACTCGATGTAATATCGAGCATGTAAATGGACTGATTGAAAATGTTTCACCAGCATTTTAAACAATTCAGTAAATCATGTGAGGCCCAACTGGGAGGCACAGAACAGTCAAAATTACCATTCTTTCAAAGCTCCACAGCTATATAATATTTAGCTTCATTGTAAGGCTGTTCACGTATCCTCATGGCTGGACTTCAGCTCAGGTTCTTTGATCAAATTTAAAGTAGTGACAATCCTTTCTTTCAGTGCCCCATCAGAGTCTAGCACTCAGCTCATTAATGAACATTAGTTTCCTGCAGGCCTACTTTTCCTTAAGACAGTGTCTGAGGGATCACTTTGCCCGCAAGGTCAGTCTGTGGAAAGCACATTGTTTTGAGGAGGCAGGTTCCAGATTGTCATGGCTGAGTTGTGGCAGCTCGGTAATGAATCATGTCTGGTGCTCAAAAGAAGTCAGCGCCAGTCATTAATTACAACCACATGAGCAATCCTACTACAGTTGCCACTGCAGTCGCCACTGCAGTCAAGCAAACAGGGCTTGTTCCGTAAGAGGGATCCTTGGAACTTCCCGCCTTCACTGGAACAACATGGCAGTACAGCTGCTGCTTAAGTAAACAAACTTCTATGGGTATGATACAAATTAGGGAGGGCTCTCTTACTCATATGAGTGGGAGGCCAAGCTGATCTGTAATTGCAATGCAGGCTACAAAATACCTCAGGAGTAAGAGAGTACTGTGATACTGTGACCACACTCTTGATGCAAAGTCTATAAGGATGCTCAGCAAAGGCCTCGGCATTAATGATAAATGTGTTTAACTAGAAACCGTTTAAACTAAATTAACTCTTGAACTGGCCCTCAAGTCAGAGTCTTGTGGCGAGTCTCTCTTAAGCGTTCAGCTGACACATTCTTCATTGCATCAGTTCTCTACAGTCTGCATACCACCACACAATGGATGAATGTGTCATATTTCCAATCATTGCCATTTCTCTGTCAAGTGTCAGGACAATCCCCACACAAACAACTTACGATTTAAAACAGAAACTCACTCACCTCCCTCTTATGCTGCCATGACAACTACTGATAAGGCACTGGACTTTGCCAAATTCCTCAACCTCCTGAGGTCTTTCCTAATAAGGAGTCACAGGAAAAAGCCTGCTGAAGACAAGGTCCCAGGCCACCCTCTCCAAGTGAGAGCAACCTCTCTTTTTGAGGAATGTAAGGTACTAATACTGAGGTATCTGATGAGTTGAGACTCAGGGAACTCCCCACAAGACAGAGGTTTACATCACAGGCCACAGAGACGAAGACTGCTCTGGAACAACACCAAAGAGAATAAATGAAAAGGCCCATCAAAAGAGTAGCAGTATACAGAAACATTCTCCAGGGCTTTGTATCAGATAAGCATGCAGTTCAGATCTGTGATCCAATACAGAATCTTCTTGGGCAATGGTACCATCCAAGAAATTGTATCACAATTTTTGGCAGAACAAGGAAGACATTTCTGTTTGTGGTTGAGTTGGCAATGGCACTGTAATGCAGAGAAATGCTCTCATCCATTCTTCTGTGCACAAAAACCTGGTGTTATGGGGTTATTTAGAATTATGTGATTTATGTGATATTTTGCGAAAAGTGAATCTAGAGCACTGTTAATATAACGCACAGCTCATTACCTTTTCATCGTGAATCCTAAACTTTAACAATAATCATGTCTCTTTACAAATCATAAACCTTAAGCTTCCATTAACAAACTTTAATTCAGAATTCTCTGTCAAAAGTCTCAGAAGAGCTGCAGAAATTATTCTGCTTCACATTTGAGGCCCTTTCACTTAAATGTTTCACAAGACAGAGTGGACATGTTTCGTGACCTAAACATTCCATGTACCATCATGCTGTACAAAGGCCATATAATGATCCCCCAAAATAACTCAGACACAAGAGGGCTGACGCTGTCTGTTGTCCAATGAAGAGCTGGATAACTGAGATTTTTTTATCCCCATGGTGTTTAGTTCGGACTCTGGAAGAGGGAGAGAAAGCTTTTCCACATACTATATCAGTGTGAAACTGGATAAACAGAGCACTGATGTAATTGAGAAAGCCATAGAGCCTTACAAGGGAGAAGAATTCTAAAGTTCATTGCAACAAATTAGGCTTTTTTTTTAAAACAATTTTTAAGTTTACTTGACCGAAGAGTATTCTTCGCTTAATTTGATTTCATTACGGTTTTGATGCTTTGAGATAATCGTTCTTGCAAACATTTGGCTCATGTGTTCTGATCTTCATACACTATGACTTTGACAAACCTACAACCAATTCTTTTAAAATGTCATTATGGTCATGAGATTAGTGAAATGAGACTGTACTTGATGCAGCACATGATTCAGAAATCGGGCCTGAAATAGATAATAGAAATAGGGTTTTAGCAACCACCATCACAATAGGCAGAGCTAGTAATAACCAAAGCAGTCTCTTTAAAGGAATATTCCAGATTCAATACAAGTTAAGCTAAATCAACAGCATTTGAGGCATAATGTTGATTACCACCAAAAATTATTTTGACTTGCCCCTCATTTTCTTTAAAAAAAATAAATAAATAAATAAAATAAATCTGGGTTCCAGTGAGGCACTTACAATGGAAGTGAATGGGGGCCAATCTGTAAACATTAAAATACTAATTGTTTCAAAAGACATAAGATTTAAACAAATGCACGTTAACATGATTTTAGTGTTAAAATCACTTACTAACCTTTTCTGTATAAAGTTATAGCCAATTTTACAACTTAGATGCCATGATGATGTAAACAAACACTAAAACTACTGCAAAAATTATGATTTAAACAACATTACAGCTCAAATAATGCATGCGTTTTAACAGAATTAATGTGTTTTTTTATAAAATTATAAGCTTCACATTTCTGCCTTTAAACCCTCCAAAAATTGGCCCCATTCTTCCCTGTAACTTGATTTTTGCTTTTTTTTTTTAAAGAAAACGAGGCCCGAGTCAAAATTAAAAGTATCCGTAGTATATGGTAATCAACATTATGCCACAAATGCTGTCGATTGTGCTTTACTTGTAATGAACCCGTAATATTCATTTAAAGGGACAGTGCATCAAAAAATAACAATTCTGTCATCATTTACTCACCCTCATGTTATTCTAAACCAATATGACTTTCTTTTGTGAAACACAAAAGCAGACATGAGACAGGATGTTTGCCTCAGTCACAATTCACTTTCATTTCATCTTTTTCCATTCAATAAAAGTGAATGGCAGCTAACATGCCTAACTTCACAATTTGTGTGCCACAGAAAAAAGAAAGTCAATATGGTTTTGAAACAACATGAGGGTGAGTAAATTATTTGAATTTTTAGGTGAACTACCCTATTACGAAGCCATTAAGTTTACTTTTATGTCAAACTGAGTTGAACTCATTCATTTATAAAAAAAAAAAATTAAAAAAGAACAAGATTAAGGTCTGCAAAAGGGATTACAAAGCTCCGGAGACCTCAGACAGAACAGCAGGAAATGACAGAGCAAGACAGAGAAAGCAAGCAAGATGAAAACAAAAAAGCACTGAAGAATTTAAAGTAGTACTGAAGACTTGAATAATTGGCCCAAATTATTCTCAAATTTTATACTATTCCATCTCCAGAAACCAGAGAAGCATTTGCTTTCAGATTTGTCTTGCATGGGCAATAATGTGGTGTATAGGGATGGAAATCATAAGGAATTTAACAATTCCGGTTCCGATTCTTCTTAACGATTCTGATTCCTTAACAGTGCCATTAACGATTCTTTCTTTTGAGGAAGAAATATTTAATAAGAAGAAATGCCATTTTTATTGCATTTACTGCCTTCAGCATTCTGTTGCCAAATGATTAGATTGTTTCAGATTTCAAAAGAGCAGATAATACAATCAGGGATCAAATTCAAAGGAATAGTTCACCCAAAAATTTAAATTCTCTCATCATTTACTCACCCTCATGCCATCTCATACGTGTATGACTTTCTTCAGCAGAACACAAAGATTTTCAGAAGAATATCTCAGCTTTGTAGATCCATACAATGCAAGTGAATGGTGATCAGACTTTGTAGCTCCAAAAAAAAAAAAAAAATCACAAAGAAAACAGAAGTAATCCATAAGACTCCAGTGGTAAAATCCATATCTTCAGAAGTGATATAATAGGTGTGGGTGAGAAACAGATCAAGTCCTTTTCTTCTCTAAATCTCCACTTTCACTTTTACATCGGAAACCATATGTGGTGCCTGTTTAGTTTCACTTTCACATCTTAAAATTAAAGTTAAAGTGGAGATTTAAAGAAAAAAAGGACTTGAATATTGATCCGTTTCTCACCAACACCTATTATATTGCTTCTGAAGATATGGATTTAAACACTGGACCCTTATGGTACTTTTATGTCTCCTTTATTTGATTTTTGGAGCTACAAAAGGTCTGATCACCATTCACTTGCATTGTATGGACCTACAGAGCTGAGATAATCTTCAAAAAATCTTTGTTTTCTGCTGTAGAAAGAAAGTCATACACATCTGGGATGGCATGAGGGTGAGTAAGCGATGAGAGAATTTTCATTATTGGGTGAACTATCCCTTTAATGCACTTCTTGCAAAAGGCGTGTTTACGCAGACTTTAATGATGTTTCAAAAAAATTTTAGAGGCATAAATGCAATCCAATAATTGCACCTACTGTATATACAGTATATATTACATAACAATTCTCATAAATAATAATATGTATATACTGTATGTATAATTCCATGGATTACAACAAAACTTGTTATGTGAAGACCTATCTTTAACTACACATTGGTTTTAAGTTTCAGGAGCTTTTAGTATGACATAACATAACACGATAACAGCTCTTGGTTCATTTCGAGCTGGACATGACAGAAGTCAGGTCAGGTCAGTAACTCCAAATTAAGTATTTTTTTTTATTATTATTATTAACTAAAGGACCGGCTCATAAGAATTATTAGTTTGGGAATAGGAATGCACTGGCAACACTGTACGTTTTGCACTGTAGATTTAAAAGAACCAAAGTTAAAGAACCCTGTGTTGGAAGACACTTTGAACTTTAGGCTTTGCCGCAAATTAGTGCATCCATTTCACCAAAATAGTCAAAGATTTCAAAGCTATACAAACTCAAGAGAAAACGCAAACCTACCTTAAAAAATAAGAGTCAAGACAGCACCAAAAATTAGGCATCTAAAACTTTTAAAAGTCAAGGAAAGCCAAGGGATGTGACTCATAGAACAGGATCCCTGAACCACATCAGTGGTAAGTGGACTCCTGTGCAGTACAGAATACACCTGATTCTCTGAGGAACTGGCTGTGCAAAACCAGAGGCTGCTCTTGTCTCTGTGATAAGAGCATTCAGGCACTCACTACTCCACAACATACAATGGCCCTCGGTCTGCCTCAGCGTAACAAGTTGGTTTCAATTTCAAGATGGACAGCACCCATTATTGCACCTCAAATATCTTGGAAAAGTGCATGTTAACAGAGAAAGACGCACAGGCTTGAGTAATTATTGTTGCCTCTTTGCTATTAGAAAAAAGCATATGCTGCACAAAAGACTTGACAAGACCTTCAGGTAATGAAAATGGATGCAAGAAATATGAGTAGATTTAAGGATACCAGAATGCACTCAGCAGAAGTGACATTGCTGAGGGGCAATGGACATCTGTTGTGTGTGTGTGTGTGTGTGGTGCTGCACACTGCTTTGAGACAGCAGCTCCATTCCACTTTCCCCCAAAAGATATAGCCTATTTTAAAGAGTTGCATTCTGGCCTCCATCACAAGACAAATTCCAGAGCACTCCACATAAAACTTCAGCCGACATGTTGATAATTACATATGGGCATCAAATAGTGTAAAAGCCCAACACAAACTTCATCAATCATCACTGACGAGACACAGCCATGCAGTGCGCACCCACAGAAAGACACCCATAGACATGAGCTCTGCTGTCAAAGCCAGTCATAACAAAAATATGCTCCATAACAGGTCAGCTTTACAGGAGATAACAGAAGTATGTGGCCGGAGGAGGACCGTCATCTCTCAAACCTGTTCAGGTTTCAGCAAAGCTATAACAAACCAAACCCTTAACATTTAGATTCTTGATTACAATATCCAGCAGTAAATACTGTCTATTTATGCAGGACTGCAAGAGCAGAAAGACTAATACTGTATATCGGCTAGGCTGATTAATCGGCTGATATTAACCATTTTGAGATTGAGAAGTGTTAGGGTTTGAGTCATTTAAAAAAAATATACCCAAAAAATAAACAATATAATGCACACACTATCAAAACACGGACAGAACAAATTTCTGTGTAAGACCCTGTTTGTACGTGGTATTAAGATGCATCTCGGGTGATCCGATCACATGTGGTCGGATAAAACACATCACTGTTTACACCTGGTCACTTAAATGTAGTGCCCGACCGATATATCGGTCGGACAATATTAGCCTTTCGCCAATATATCGGTATCGCCGTATATGTTTACCGATATGCGCAGATATGAAAACTCTTTTTCAGAACATATAATGCAGAAAACAATGCTTTAGAATTGGTGTCATAACGTAGTTTGTCCAGCAGATCGTGCTCCGACTCCATTGTTTACAGAGCTGAACTGACGGTGGCTCTGCAGACAGGGCGGAATTAAGCGGCAAATTCATTTTCAGGTGCTTCGGTAAATTGCTAACTAGTTTGTGAAATACACAGTGGAAAGTTAATAAACATTGACCCCATCATTTTATATAACTAATATAACGTTAACCCTGTCCCTGACAACCATGTCACTCCTGTTTATCATGTCTGTTTGCTGTGTTAGCCAGCTATAGTTGTCAGTGCAGTAAGAAATGTAGCAGATTGAAAGGTAAACGTCAGAGCATCTTTTTGCAGCTCAGCAGACAATGGTGCTGTGATGGATTATGTCTGTTGAGTGTTGATTTCACGCTACGCGTTACCTAGTTGGTGAGACGCAATGCTGGTCCATCTTTTACTCTCTGTGACAACGAGCTTATAGCTAACTAGCTAACCACGCAGTTACTTTCATTGCTTATCAGTTGAGTGGAAGCTAATGTGTAAACATGTATTCACCAAACTGTTTTGTTCAGGATTCACAGTTTGGTACCCCCTTCAACCGAACAATTCCAGTTGTTGCATTTACAAAATGTAATAATTAAAAGTCTGGTTTTCCAGACATTAAAATAGGATATGTAATTAAAAGTAGATTTATTAAATAGTATATTTGCCCTGTGTAAATAATAATATATAGGAACTGTATCTAAAATAAATAAGGGGTGATAAATAAATGCTAATACAACAGGCTGGAAAAATAATTTATTCATTTTATTATCCTATATATATTTTGAATGTGTTGAAACTTGACACCAGGCGACGCACCCTTAGATCGGTTTCATACCGAAGAGCCGCTTAAATGTACGTTTTTTTTTCTCTCTCTCGTAAATTTAAACACGTGTTATGCAACATCATCATATATATTGAAAGGATTGAAGCCTGTCAACCAAAACATGAGCTCATTGATGTCATTAGGCGAGTCTGCTTTTTTATTCCATCAGTTACTCCTGGTCGAAGGCTTCCATAAATATTTGGTTTATACGTAGGGTTACGTACTACATAAATGTAATGGTGCAACACTCAAATATTTAGTAGTGCATAAATTTTGACTTAGTGCCCATTTATGCCACAACTAGGCTAAGTTGTAACGTACGTATAGCTGGTACAACTGGCCCCTGATGTTTATTTAGCTATTTATTTTATTTTTATTTATTCTTTACTTAAATGGTCAGCATTTGACTGAAACTAAACAGTACTACTGGTGTTTATTTCGCTATATATTGTATTTTTTATTTATTCTTTATTTAAATGATCAGCATTTTACTGATACTAAACATAAAGTACAGATTTTTATTTTATTTTAATTTATTCTTTATTTAAATGGTCAGCAATTGTCTGATACTAAACATATAGCACTGATGTTTATTAAGCTATTTATTGTCGCTTTAGTTATTGTGTTTCGCTTTTTTGAAATCTTCTGATCGGAAGGTCATTTCCTTTTAAACTATTCATAACCACCAAAGTTTAAACTCTTGTTTTAGCACAGCGGTTGATTGACAGGTGAGGGGTGGCACTTCGCTGCTGCTGGGACGCATTCAGGACAAATTAGCATTTACACCTCAAATGCGATGTTGTCACATGCGTTTTTGGCCACATTCGTATGTGATTTTTGTGAACAAAACGTTTAGACCCCATTTGGACCTGTATTTAGCGGACCACATGTGATCGAATCACCAAATACGCATCTCAATCAAGGTGTAAATGTGGTCTAAATCATATGTAAAACTCATTGAGTTTGTTTACATGCACACTAATATACTTATAATGACCAAAAAAAAAAAAAAGAAAACAACAATGCAGGAAAACTCTGTTTACATGAGACTTGAAATCATCTGGTTATTCTCTGCTTCTGAAGTCAAAACGTAAAGATGTATGCGCAGACCACATGCAGACACTGAATTAGCCATCAGAATGCCAGTAAAGGCGTTTACATGCAACACGAAATTGGAGTAATGGGCAAAAAGTGTGCCGATAGTTTTTTGCTTAACCCATTGTTTAAGCAGATAAAGCAAAGTTGCTTAAAGCTCATCAAAATTGACAGCATTTGTGGCATAATACTGATTACCATAAAAAAATAATTTCGTCCCTCATAAAAATCGAGGTTACAGTGAGGCACATACAATGAAAGGGAATAAGGCCAATTTTGAGAGGGTTTAAAGGCAGAAATGTGAAGCTTATAATTTTATAAAAGCACTTACATTAATTCTTCTTTTAAAACTTATGTATTATTTGAGCTGTAAAGTTGTTTAAAGCATATTGTTTACGTCTTGTGGCTATACAGTGAGCATTTTAAAGTTTACAGATTGGCCCCATTCAATTATAAGTGCCTCACTGTAACACAGATTATTTTTTGTGGATATCGATATTATGCCACAAAAGCTGTCGATAGAACTTAACTTCTATTGAAACCGGAATATTCTTTGAAGGCATTTACATGACCCCACACGTTGTCTGCATATTAAGCATGATCGGTATACAATATTGCATATGAACACCCTTATTTTCATGCTGAATTAAATATACATTTATAGACAATCAGCTACTTGCTCCCTAGATATTGTTCTCAGCCATAAAAAAATTAAATTAAATTAAAAAAAAAACCACATAGCTCAACCACTAACTGTTACCACCCTGTAACCCACGTAAACCCAAGGCAATCTTGAATATCTCGTTACGTCGATACCTAGATGCAACTGACGTTCTAGTCAAATGACTTGCAAATCAGTTTTATGTCGGCTAGTTTTCAGTGAATGTGTTTTGGCCACAAATCATTCAAATTCAAAGACATGCACAGTATGTAGGCTGCTGCTTAATTTGAACCAAGGCAACATTCAAGCAAAATGCTACAGCATTTGCATCACTTTACATAAATGCCACATTTAATTTTTGTTTTCAGTCTCACGGAAAATGTGAGCTGAATGGGTGACCCCTCCAAACAAGTTCAAACAAGGCTGCTCCAAAATGTCCTTGCCTCTGCCTCCTCTTTCCAGCAGGAAATTGATGCTCCAGCCCCCCACCACCCAACCCTTTCATTAAACTACCTGTGACATTAGAAATGATAATGACTGGTTACAGGCTCAGCCATTAATACCCAGCAATTAACAATCACTAATCAGTTCTCACTGCATTAATTACAGTGGTGCTGAATCAAGAGCCCACCCTGAATTTATACATTACAAGGGGTTACTCATAACAACACAGTACAAATAATGAATATAATTATAAAGAGTACACTTGGTTCAAACACTTGGTTTGGCTTCTTAGTCTAGGAAGAAGACTTTAAATATCTGTGCAAATGCAGTATTTATGTTTTAGGCATACTTTATCTTAATCATACCCATTTCATTAGAGTAACGAGAGTATAAACCATACCTAAAAATTAAAAGCAACACAAAAAAATATGATTTAAATATGCATTTAAAACTAAGTGTTTACTGAACTAAACTGGCACAGAGCTACATTAATTCTCGGAAACCTTTCACTAAACAGAAAATAAATTTCATTTGATCTTATCTGCCAACGATTCTGAGACACCTCAAGCAGGATGAATGACTCAAAACAGCCACAAGCATTAGTGCGATACAAACACAATTAGGATAGGACTGATGAAGGCTCTAACAAAACAAGCAAAAAGCTATTTAAAAAATTAAAAAATTAAAAATAAAACACTTGAAAAGCGTTTAAAGCAACCCTAATTACATGCATCAAGGTTTTTTATTTGTATTACTGGAAAATAGCACCCTGAAAATAGTTTCAAAGTGTGTGTTTTGCTTTTCTTTTCAAGCCTATTTTTTTTTTAGAGCATTTCTACAAACATAAATGGTCTATTTAGAGGTTACAAGGACGGTGTATATTTTGTTTGGCCTAAATATCAAAGCTAACATGTGGAGAGAGCTAACCGACAACAACACAGAAAGGTTTGTGAGCATGTTTCAAGAACTCTGATTTACTTATGGTACTTATTGTGTACACTAAACAACTTTCAAGGTTAGTTCGTAGTTAGTTTAGAAGAAGATCAGTTTGTTTGTGGAGTGACAGAACATTCCTAGGCGAAGCAAAACTTTTGGATATGTTTAGTAGCTTTGCGCCAAAGCCAGAATAAGGTTAAGCAAACAAGAGAATAAAGTATACATACCCAGGAGTTTTTTCACCTCTTCCTCGCTCATGAACACGTTCACATTCGGTCTATTGTTATGGTTTATGCCCGGCGCATTGCTCGGGTTGGCGAGGCATCGGACCCCTTCGAGGACCAGGAGGAGAAAGAAAACCCATAGACTCCACAGCACCGTATGCGGCCAACCCCGGGACACCGCCACCGCCGTCGCGCCTCCACCGGAGCCCCGCGCTGGCTCAAACATCACAGCCCAGTGTCGCGTTAAAAAACCCTCTGCGATCGAAAGCGCCAAGGAACCTCATCCAAAGCTTAAGTTACTTCCCGAGGGCGACATACTACTAAGTTTGATGACAACGGCGCTCTCTGTCGACCCCTCTCCTCCCGTCTCCTTTCCCGGTTTGTCCCCCTGGATTGCCGATAGCCGTCCAGCTAACTTCGGTTAGCTCGCGCTCAGTATCAGCGACCACACGGGCGCGAGCGGGGCCTGTGAAACAGCTGGGCTGTATTAAGCCCCTGTCTGTTTATTTCTTTAAAAAGTCAGGGGACACGCCACAAATACTATCCCAAACAAACAACCCATTAAAAGTAACCTATAGCTCTTTCCTTTCATGGGCTTTCCCCCCGCAGTCTCAGTTTTCATTGAAGAAAGGGGGCCGTTAGGGGGGTTGTCAATTACAACCAGTGCGCGCGCGCACGCACGGTCGGGCTCGTTCCTGGAGCAGTGTGTGTTAGATACGAATATTGCTTTGTTGTACTGTCTCTAATTAGGCTATTGGAGGGTGTCGAGAACTATTAAGCTATTATTAGTTTGCAATATATCTAAAATGGTTATACACATAATATATATTACATAGCTGTATCACACATCAAAATGCTTTTATAATTTAGGTTTACCTTTTATTTTGTCTCTAGGCACTACCTAAGAATAACATTTTGTATGTGTCAACACCAGTTTGTTTCCTTGATTGTAAACTTCGGTCCCTTTTACCATTTATCAGACTTTTCTATGGTGACATAGGCTGTATGTGTACTAACTGCAGTCCAAGCAACTTGGTTTAGGTACTTAGCAGGAATTTGATATCAGTATCTGTCTTGTTCGTCATTGCTTACATTGGATTGCAACCTTTGAGTTTAGAGGGCATGATCCAAAACAAGAAAACCAAACTCAGGAAACTTTGCCTGATTAAGGGAGGCACCCTTGCATTTTCTGATAAAATAGGGACATCTTGTGGTGATGTAGAGTCAACGTTTTAAAATGTGAAAAAATGAAACTCATTCTTTGGACACAAGAATGCCGACCAATGAAGTGTAAGTTCCCTGCAGATATATATATATATATATATATAAACTCAGCAAAAAAGAAACGTCTTCTCACTTTCTACTGCTTTTATTTGCAGCAAACTTAACATGTGTAAATATCTGTATGAACATAAAATGATTGCACCAGATTTGCCAGTTCTTGCTGTGAGATGTTACCCCACTCTTCCACCAAGGCACTTGCAAGTTCCTGGACATTTCTGGGGGGGAAATGGCCCTAGCCCTCACCCTCCGATCCAACAGGTCCCAGACGTGCTCAATGGGATCGAGATCCGGGCTCTTCGCTGGCCATGGAAGAACACTGACATTCCTGTCTTGCAGGAATTCATGCACAGAACGAGCAGTATGGCTGGTGGCATTGTCATGCTGGAGGGTCATATCAGAATGAGCCTGCAGGAAGGGTACCACATGAGGGAGGAGGATGTCTTCCCTGTAACGCACAGCGTTGAGTTTGCATGCAATGACAACAAGCTCAGTCCGATGAAGCTGTGACACACCGTCCCAGACCATGACAGACCCTCCACGATCCCACTCCAGAGTACAGGCCTCAGTGTAACACTCATTCCTTTGACGAAAAACGCGAGTCCGACCATCATCCCTGGTGAGACAAAACCGCAACTCGTCAGCGAAGAGCACTTTTTGCCAGTCCTGTCTGGTCCAGTGAAGGTGGGTTTGTGCCCGTAGGCCGACGTTGTTGCCAGTGATGTCTGGTAAGGACCTGCCTTACAACAGGCCTACAAGCCCTCAGTCCAGCCTTTCTCAACCTATTGCGGACAGTCTGAGCACTGATGGAGGGATGGTGCGTTCCTGGTGTAACTTGGGCAGTTGTTGTTGCCATCCTGTACCTGTCCCACAGGTGTGATATTCGGATGTACCACTCCTGTGCAGGGGTTGTTACGCATGGTCTGCCACTGTGAGGACAATCAGCTGTCCTTCCTGTTCCCTGTAGCGCTGTCTTAGGCATCTCACAGTACGGACATTGCAATTTATTGCCCTAGCCACATCTGCAGTCCTCATGCCTCCATGCAGCATGCTTAAGGCACATTCACGCAGATGAGCAGGGACCCTGGGCATCTTTCTTTTGGTGTTTTTTAGGGTCATTAGAAAGGTCTCTTTAGTATCCTAGGTTTTTATAACTGTGACCTTAATTGCCTACCATCTGTAAGCTGTTAGTGTCTTAAAGGCCGTTCCACAGGAGCATGTTCATTAATTGTGTATGGTTCGTCGAACAAGCATGAAAAACATTGTTTAAACCTTTTATAATAAAGATCTGTAAAGTTAAATTAATTTGTACAAAATTATCTTTAAAATACAGTGTCCTGAAAAAGGGACGTTTCTTTTTTTGCTGAGTTTATATAAAATCCTCACACTGCAATCCACCAAGATTTATTTGTTTTCAAGTGAAAAAAAAAAAACTTTAAGAAGATGGAGAGAACATGAAGTTTTAACATTTTTTATTAAAATATTCAACAACAACATAAAAAAAAGACTATAAACACTATTTACATGGTAGCAAGCGGAGAGTTTTGCTTTACACAAACAGAAACAATGGTGTGGCATTTTTCCAGTATTTTGGTTTACTCTTGTTGTGAGGAAAAGGCCTAAATCAGTTCAGATGGTTAAATGAAGAGGACTTGTAGGTTTGGTAGATGGAACAGGCCAAAAAAAAAAAAAAAAAAAGGGCGCAAAATTCTGAAAATTTCCCTGAGGGACTTGACGGTCACTACATGCCAATATCTCAAAATATTTACATTTGAGGTATGCTATCTGATGCAGGTAAATTGCAAAATTGTATGGAAGAACTGGAGCTGTAAAAACGTCCATAGGACAGTGAAGTCAATGAAAGATGACCAGTGATGAAAAAATGGTCAATAATGATGGGAATGCATCCTCATTTAAATTAAGACTGAAAGAAGCCATTACTCCCCAAAGTCTTCATTGATTCAGCCTCCTAAAATAAAATAAAATAATTTATAACACATGAAGTATGAGATAAAGTGATTTTGTTTTCAGTGACAGAAAATATACCCACCACTATCATTGTTGTCTTCGAGTTCTTCTGCCTTATGAGAGACAGGAGACAATTTATGTCCAACGCATATCCATAGCAGCAATACAGCAATCTATCAGCTACACACTATGATTTACATTACATATTCATGAATAGACTCTCCCTGTTTGTCATGCCACCTAACACCACATTTTCATTGGACAAATATATACTCACTGTGAAAATAGAGAGGACAGAATCTAGGATAGTTTGTATATGTTGTACTTACTTGGAGTTTTCTTAGGCAGCAAAGGCTCACAGATCTCTCTAAAACAAACATCCTGCTGAACTTTATATGTCCTTTTGTACCTGAGGGTGAAAACAGGTAAGCAATTAATAGATTTGATAAGAACAAAACAGGAATAGACCTGCATCTTAAAATGCTGGATTATTGCCAGACAGAAACACTTACAAATAATGGCAGACACCTTCCTCCCACACTGGCACACTCTTTGTTTCAGAGAAAAGGCGAGTACATGGGTGAGGCACTCGCTGGCAATCTGTATGCAACATGACACAGTAAGGAAATAAGGAAAGGCCAAGTTGACTGAAGATCATATTCATTTAGGCATGATAGTGGAAGATTAGAATCTAATTTCAGATTAATGCACAACTTTTTCAAATTACATATTAAAATACAGATTCAGATGTCTAAATGGGAAAGAAAATTTGGATAACACTAATGAAATGTGTTTGATTGCCAAGAGTTTAATTCAACATTGCTTTGTTAGTAATTGACAACATCGATGTTTGTTCATGCATGCATGCTTGTGAATGAATAGCTATGATCATACTGACATAGCTCACACCATCTGCCCTTGAAACCAGTGGCACAGTTGCAGCTCAATGATTCGTCGATCTGCACACACGTCCCACCATTTTGGCAGGGCTGAGTTCTGCAGTCTTTGGATGACTCTGAAATTAGAAAAATAAAATGGTTTTAGTGATTTGAATACAAACAAATACGCAATCCTTTGCCACTGATTACCTGCAATACTGTAAAGCTTACAGCTCTTCATTGTTTGTTCCTTTAACTGCTCTCTCAAATACCATAATCACATGCACATCAACAACACACAATTATAAACAACCACAGGTCACTATATTTTGAGTTGAAACATAACAGATTGCTCATAGATTATTGTGTGGTTGTTATGGTTACTGTCATGCTGCAAATTATTCAGAATAGACGCAATAGTATTTTAAAAAAGGAAATGCCTCAGTCCCCCTCTCAGCTGGGATAAATTAGAGTAACAATACCACCAACTATGTAAAAATGCACTTTCCTGCTCCAAATACCACAAACACCCTGCCTAAAGCCAACCAACAAATTCCACTTTTTTCAACTTTATTTTAAGATCACCTACCAGATTTACTCTTTGTCACTTCTTCAGTGATTTCCAGAGCTAGACTTATCTTATTGGTGGTTTCTTCTATCTTTTCTAATTTGATTGGAGGTTCAGGATCTGTTTAAGAAAACAAAGCAGCCAGGTAAGGATCTTTTATCCAAAGTGACTAACAAAAAAGAGAGAGAGCTACAAATACAAGTGATTGATCATAAGGAACAAACAATATTAGCAGTGCTACAATACCAAATTTCAATAGTACACCAGCACTGTGTATGATTATTCATGCTTCCCTACTATATAGTATGCCAAAACCAGTATGCCAAAGGAGTAGTATGTCAGAATCCTCAGTAATCATAAAACAATAAGTGAGAAATTCCCCAATGACTTACTATTTCTGGTGAGATTCTGAAATATGGATCGACTGGACACTTTACGATCCCATAATCCCTTGGGAGCTGAGGAGACATCTCATTCAAAATGCTTGATTTAAAAGAACGGCGGTTAACCACAAGACGGGTGGTTCTTTTTAACTGTAAGTGCTATACACTCACCGACCACTTTATTAGGTACACCTGTAAACCTACTTATTCATGTGATTAAATCAGTCAATCGTGTAGCCACGATCAAAATCACTGAGATCACATTTTTTCTCCATTCAGACGGTTGATGTTAACATTAACTGAAGCTACTGACCCATATCTGCATGATTTAATGCATTGCACTGCTGCCAAACGATTGGCTTATTAGATAATTGCATGAATTATGGTGTACAGGTGTTCCTAATAAAGTGGTAGGTGAGTGTATATACCAAGAAAGTTGTTCCTTTTGCTTAAACAGTGTTTGTTTAACAAAATCAAATCAAAATCAAAATCAAATCACAAAATTTTAGCAGTTGTTGTTTTTACGTCATATATATGGATCACGGGTCAATATCCATGTCACCAGATGAAGTATGTCCAGAATGTATTCCTACTACTCGCATGCACACCTAAAAGAACGTACTGTTTTACCAGCTGAAAATAGCGTCCTTTATCAAATACAGTGATAAAATACAGTACATACTCTGACAGTACCCAATTTCAGACACAGAAGTTATCTTATGGGTTCAGAAGACTTGGAATATAACATGCATGATGAGTCATGAACTACATATATTATGGTGATATATATATATATATATATATATATATATATATATATATATATATACACACACACACAGTATTAGGGGTGTAACGGTACATGTATTCGTCCCGAACCATCACGGTACTGACGTCATGGTTCGGTGCATACAGTCAGATGAAGAATACATCTGAGTCAGTCACAGGCGATCCATACTCCAATCCAGAAGGGGGTGCACGAGGGCAACGCTGTTTGCTAACCACCACAACAGGAAAAAGAGCAGAAGAAGAAGAGACCATCTATGCACCAACCCAAAACAAGAATGGCTTCTCCGAATGCACAAGTTTTATTTTTAATTATTCTATTTATTTTGTACTTTTATAACACAAGAGATGCTTTTCAGTTTTGTAGCTGATTGTGACCAAATACCTTTTGTATTTTATCAACCCTACAAAAACATATGGCCTATGCAAGAGTGCATTCTGTTTACTGCTTAATGCTTAATACACTAAAGGAGGCTGTACTGTACCAACTACCTCAGGGGGAACTAAATGCCGCTAGGTGGAACAAACTGTAATTTGCACTACTGTCTGTTCAAAATAAATGAAAAGAAACCTGGCATTTGGTATTTGTTGCTTTTTCCTGTTGTACCGAACACGTATCGAACCGTGACCCCAAAACCGAGGTACGTACCGAACCGTGACTTCTGTGTACCATTACACCCCTAATATATACAGGTGCATCTCAATAAATTAGAATGTCATGGAAAAGTTCATTTATTTCAGTAATTCAACTCAAATTGTCAAACTCGTGTATTAAATAAATTCAGTGCACACAGACTGAAGTAGTTTAAGTCTTTGGTTCTTTTAATTGTGATGATTTTGGCTCACATTTTACAAAAACCCACCAATTCACCATCTCAACAAATTAGAATACATCATAAGACCAATAAAAAAAACATTTTTGGTGAATTGTTGGCCTTCTGGAAAGTATGTTCATTTACTGTATATGTACTCAATACTTGGTAGGGGCTCCTTTTGCTTTAATTACTGCCTCAATTCAGCGTGGCATGGAGGTGATCAGTTTGTGGCACTGCTGAGGTGTTATGGAAGCCCAGGTTTCTTTGGCAGTGGCCTTCAGCTCATCTGCATTTTTTTGGTCTCTTGTTTCTCATTTTCCTCTTGACAATATCCCATAGATTCTCTATGGGGTTCAGGTCTGGTGAGTTTGCTGGCCAGTCAAGCACACCAACACCATGGTCATTTAACCAACTTTTGGTGCTTTTGGCAGTGTGGGCAGGTGCCAAATCCTGCTGGAAAATGAAATCAGCATCTTTAAAAAGCTGGTCAGCAGAAGGAAGCATGAAGTGCTCCAAAATTTCATGGTAAACGGGTGCAGTGACTTTGGTTTTCAAAAAACACAATGGACCAACACCAGCAGATGACATTGCACCCCAAATCATCACAGACTGTGGAAATTTAACACTGGACTTCAAGCAACTTGGGCTATGAGCTTCTCCACCCTTCCTCCAGACTCTAGGACCTTGGTTTCCAAATGAAATACAAAACTTGCTCTCATCTGAAAAGAGGACTTTGGACCACTGGGCAACAGTCCAGTTCTTCTTCTCCTTAGCGCAGGTAAGACGCCTCTGATGTTGTCTGTGGTTCAGGAGTGGCTTAACAAGAGGAATACGACAACTGTAGCCAAATTCCTTGACATGTCTGTGTGTGGTTGACGCCTTGACCCCAGCCTCAGTCCATTCCTTGTGAAGTTCACCCAAATTCTTGAATCGATTTTGCTTGACAATCCTCATAAGGCTGCGGTTCTCTCGGTTGGTTGTGCATCTTTTTCTTCCACACTTTTTCCTTCCACTCAACTTTCTGTTAACATGCTTGGATACAGCACTCTGTGAACAGCCAGCTTCTTTGGCAATGAATGTTTGTGGCTTACCCTCCTTGTGAAGGGTGTCAATGATTGTCTTCTGGACAACTGTCAGATCAGCAGTCTTCCCCATGATTGTGTAGCCTAGTGAACCAAACTGAGAGACCATTTTGAAGGCTCAGGAAACCTTTGCAGGTGTTTTGAGTTGATTAGCTGATTGGCATGTCACCATATTCTAATTTTTTGAGATAGTGAATTGGTGGGTTTTTGTTAAATGTGAGCCAAAATCATCACAATTAAAAGAACCAAAGACTTAAACTACTTCAGTCTGTGTGCATTGAATTTATTTAATACACGAGTTTCACAATTTGAGTTGAATTACTGAAATAAATGAACTTTTCCATGACATTCTAATTTATTGAGATGCACCTGTATATATATATATATATATATTCAGTTGTGCTCAAAAGTTTGCATACCTTGGCAGAAATTGTGAAATTTTGGCATTGATTTTGAAAATATGACTGATCATGCAAAAAAACTGTCTTTTATTTAAGGATAGTTATCATATGAAGCCATTTATCATCACATAGTTGTTTGGCTCCTTTTTAAATCATAATGATAACAGAAATCACCCAAATGGCCCTGATCAAAAGTTAACATACCCTTGAATGTTTGGCCTTGTTACAGACACAAAAGGTGACACACACAGGTTTAAATGGCAATTAAAGGTTAATTTCCCACACCTGTGACTTTTTAAATTTAAATTAGTGCCTGTGTATAAATAGTCAATGAGTTTGTTAGCTCTCACATGGATGCACTGAGCAGGCTTGATACTGAGCCATGGGGAGCAGAAAAGAACTGTCAAAAGACCTGCATAACAAGGTAATGGAACTTTATAAAGATGGAAAAGGATATAAAAAGATATCCAAAGCCTTGAAAATGCCAGTCAGTACTGTTCAATCACTTATTAAGAAGTGGAAAATTCGGGGATCTCTTGATACCAAGCCAAGGTCAGGTAGACCATGAAAGATTTCAGCCACAACTGCCAGAAGAATTGTTCAGGATACAAAGAAAAACCCACAGGTAACCTCAGGAGAAATACAGGCTGCTCTGGAAAAAGACATTGTGGTTGTTTCAAGGAGCACAATACGACGATACTTGAACAAAAATTAGCTGCATGGTCAAGTTGCCAGAAAGAAGCCTTTGCTGCGCCAATGCCACAAAAAAGCCCATTTACAATATGCCCGACAACAACTTGACACGCCTCACAGCTTCTGGCACACTGTAATTTGGAGTGACGAGACCAAAATAGAGTTTTATGGTCACAACCATAAGTGCTATGTTTTGAGAGGGGTCAACAAGGCCTATAGTGAAAAGAATACCATCCCCACTGTGAAGCATGGTGGTGGCTCACTGATGTTTTGGGGGTGTGTGAGCTCTAAAGGTATGGGGAATCTTGTGAAAATTGATGGCAAGATGAATGCAGCATGTTATCAGAAAATATTGGCAGACAATTTGCATTCTTCTGCACGAAAGCTGTGCATGGGACGCTCTTGGACTTTCCAGCATGACAGTGACCCTAAGCACAAGGCCCTCCAGTGGTTACAACAGAAAAAGGTGAAGGTTCTGGAGTGGCCATCACAGTCTCCTGACCTTAATATCATCTAACCACTCTGGGGAGATCTCAAACGTGCGGTTCATGCAAGACGACCAAAGACTTTGAATGACCTGGAGGCATTTTGCCAAGACAAATATGCAGCTATACCACCTGCAAGAATTTGGGGCCTCATAGACAACTATTACAAAAGACTGCCTGCTGTCATTGATGCTAAAGGGGGCAATACACAGTATTAAGAACTAAGGGTATGCAGACTTTTGAACAGGGGTCATTTCATTTTTTTCTTTGTTGCCATGTTTTGTTTTATGATTGTGCCATTCTGTTATAACCTACAGTTGAATATGAATCCCATAAGAAATAAAAGAAATGTGTTTTGCCTGCTCACTCATGTTTTCTTTAAAAATGGTACATGTATTACCAATTCTCCAAGGGTATGCAAACTTTTGAGCACAACTGTATATATACATATATAATAGATAATAAATAAAATAATAGATGTAGTTCATGACTCAAGTCTTCTGAACCCATAAGAAAACAGTCTTCTGAATGGGTGATGCTGAGCTCCCAAAATTATATACAATTGAAGTCACAAGTTTACATACACCTTAGCCAAATACATTTAAACTCAGTTTTTCACAAATCCTGACATTTAATCATATAAAACTTTCCCTGTCTTACGTCAGTTAGAATCACTACTTTATTTTAAGAATGTGAAATGTCAGAATAATTGTAGAATTATTTCTTTCAGCTTTTATTTCTTTCATCGCATTCCGTGGGTCAGAAGTTTACATACACTTTGTTAGTATTTGGTAGCATTGCCTTTAAATTGTTTAACTTGGGTCAATTGTTTTGGGTAGCCTTCCACAAACTTCTCACAATAAGTTGCTGGAATTTTGGCCCATTCCTCCAGACAGAACTGGTGTAACTGAGTCAGGTTTGTAGGCCTCCTTTCTCGCACACGCTTTTCAGTTCTGCCCACAAATTTTCTATCGGATTGAGGTCAGGGCTTTGTGATGGCTACAACAATAACTTAACTTAGTTGTCCTTAAGCCATTTTGCCGCAACTTTGGAGGTATGCTTGGGGTCATAGTCCATTTGGAAGACCATTTGCGATGAGCTTTAAATTCCTGGCTGATGTCTTGAGATGTTGCTTCAATATATCCACATAATTTTCCTTCCTCATGATGCCATCTATTTTGTGAAGTGCACCAGTCCCTCCTGCAGCAAAGGACCCCACAACATGATGCTGCCACCCCCATGCTTCACGGTTGGGATGGTGTTCTTCGGCTTGCAAGCCTCACCCTTTTTCATCCAAACATAATGATGGTCATTATGGACAAACAGTTCAATTTTTGTTTCATCAGACCAGAGGACGTTTCTCCAAAAAGTAAGATCTTTGTCCCCATGTGCACTTGCAAATTGTAGTCTGGCTTTTTTATGGCAATTTTGGAGCAGTGGCTTCTTCCTTGCTGAGCAGCCTTTCAGGTTATGTCGATATAGAACTTGTTTTACTGCGGATATAGATGCTTGTCTACATGTTTCCTCCAGCATCTTCACAAGGTCCTTTACTATTGTTCTGGGATTGATTTGCACTTTTCGCACCAAACTACGTTCATCTCTATGAGACAGAATGTGTCTCCTTCCTGAGCATTATGATGGCTGCATTGTCCCATGGTGTTTATACTTGCATACTATTGTTTGTACAGATGAACGTGGTACCTTCAGGCGTTTGGAAATGGCTCCCAAGGAAGAACCAGACTTGTGGAGGGCCACAGTTTTTTTTGTGCTGATTTCTTTTGATTTTCCCATGATGTCAAGCAAAGAGGCACTGAGTTTGAAGGTAGGCCTTAGAATACATCCACAGGTACACCTCCAATTCAGTACACCTATCAGAAGCTAAGTGGCTAATTGTCTAAAGGCTTGACATCATTTTCTGGAATTTTCCAAGCTGCTTAAAGGCACAGTTAACTTAGTGTATGTAAATTTCTGACCCACTGGAACTGTAATAGAGTCAAGTAAAAGTGAAACAGTCTGTCTGTAAACAATTGTTGGAAAAATTACTTGTGTCATGCACAAAGTAGATGTCCTAAACGACTTGCCAAAACTATAGTTTGCTAATATGAAATCTGTGGAGTGGTCAAAAAATGAGTTTTAGTGATTACAACCTAAGTGCATGTAAACTTCTGACTTCAACTGTATATATATATATACTGGTGGCCAAAAGTTTGGAATAATGTACAGATTTTGCTCTTATGGAAAGAATTGGTACTTTTATTCACCAAAGTGGCATTCAACTGATCACAATGTATAGTCAGGACATTAATAAAATTACTATTAAACTACTTCAAAGAGTTCTCATCAAAAAATCGTCCACGTGCAGCAATGACAGCTTTGCAGATCCTTGGCATTCTAGCTGTCAGTTTGTCCAGATACTCAGGTGACATTTCACCCCACGCTTCCTGTAGCACTTCCCATAGATATGGCTGTCTTGTCAGGCACTTTTCAAGCACCTTACAGTCTAACCACAAAAAAATCCCACAAAAGCTCAATAGGGTTAAGATCCATAACACTCACTGGAGTCACATGGCGCCATGCGAAGTTCGGATGTGTGAGCAGCGAGCTCTGCGCACTTTGCTAGTTTTAATACTTTTTGTCATAAACTGGTGAGATTCGAAACACCCTGTTCCATAACTGTTCTAGGAAGACAATATGTCAAAGAATTCAAAATCATCGGGCTCTGGAGACATTAAAAGACACTTACATGCTCAAGTGAAGCCCCTGAGCAACAGGCCGGAAGCCCGGGACTCAATTTGGCCAGTGAGGTGAAAGAGATTCAGCGTCAACTGACAAACATGTCGGCAATGCTGACAAAGGTCGTTGCTGACTTGGAGGATCTTGCTGTAATACATCGACCGATCACTGCCATGGAGACGAAATTCACTGAGTTGGTTAGAAGAGTGGCGGATGTTGAGAAACGGATTGATTGTCTGGAGTCATCGGAGAGGGAATGAGCTTCTAATCCGTTAGAGACCAAGACGGACTTGGAATGCGTTTGGGAAAAGTTGGAAGACCTTGAGAATCGGAACCGGCAAAACAACGTCCGAATTGTTGGAATTCCTAATCGAGCAGAGTGTCAGAATATGGTGGAATTTCTGGATGGGCACTTTCTGAGTCTGCTCGACATAACAGGCCATAAGCTGGAAATTAAGTGAGCTCAAAGGGTTCCGGCTCGGTGATCCGCTGAGGGAGACAGGCCCCGATGAATTCTGGCCAAATTTCTGAGATTATCCGATAAATATCTTGTGTTATGCGAGGCGAGGCGTAAAGGAAGGCTTTATTGGAAGAACCACAACATTTTCTTGTTCCCATACTTTGCGAATTCGACAACAGAGAAACATGATCGATTCAAGAAATGCAAGAAACTCTTACATCAATAGAAGGTTGCTTTTGCACTGATGTTCCCAGCCAAATTGAGAATAGATGCTAAGGATGGCCGCAAAGTATTTACTTGTCCCCAACAAGCATTGTCCTTTATAAAGTCAATGGAATAAGTAAGTCATTGTGTGGTGCTTGTGTTGCAGCCGAGAGGGCCTGACTCACTGAACATTCACATGACCGTCCGAGGAAACTGGGCGCCTTTTTTGTTTCTTTTTGTGCTGGTTCCGCCTAGCGGTTGGAGTTTGTTTTGTGTAGTAAAAATCCTTCGGGACAGTGTTGTGGATGAATATGCACGTTCTTTGAGCTGATACCTCCTATTGGCTGGAATTTGTTTTGTGGAGTATTTTTTGCAGGACACTGGAGTGATTAGATCATCTGCTGCACTCGTGTAACAGCCGGCTCAGTGAAAATTAATTTGACTGCCTGAGGAAACTGAACAGCTTTTTTGTGTGTGTGTGTCTGTGTGCTGGTTCCGCTAGCGGCTGAAGCTTGTTTTGTGGTGGAACACATCTTCGGGACAGTTATGTGGACGAATCTACACGTTCTGTGTGTTTATTCTGCCTACTGGCTGGAGTTTGTTTTATAGATTTTCTTTTGTTATGTAATTCTGTCTCACAAAAGTTTTATAGAAACACCGGACTTGAGCAATCCGATGGCAAATTTGTCATGGGGGCTCTCATAGGCCTACATGAACTGTTTGAGTTTAGAGGGTTGGACGCCGGTTGGCGCTGTCATGCATGGGGTCAATGCGCACGTTTTTCTTTTTTCTGTTTGTTTTGTTCTGGGTGACGTTCGGGGTTTGATTGTTGCACTAGTGTTGGAATGTGGTCTTTATAATTTTGTTTTTGACACACAATCAATTTTTTCTAATATGTCAAAATTTCAAATGTTAAAGAGCACCTATTATCGTTTTTTAAATATTACCTTTCATGTAGTGTGTTATAAAGCTGTTTGTGAATGTAAAAAAGTCAAAAATCAAAGTGCACGACAAATGGAGTTATTGACTCCCAAAAGAAAGAACCGATTCTGAACACCTGAAATGAGTCGTTAGTAATTCCAGACTTACTTCCTGCACTAACCTACGTAATTTGGTAACAAAAAACTCGCCTCTGGTCTTCATTGGCTGCTCGCGAACAGCTTTGACCCGCCCTCAAACACTACACTAAGCGGTAGACCAATCACAACAGACTGGGACATCTGACCAATGTGCAGTGTAGACTCTCTGAAAGGAGGAGTTTAGAATGAATCCTTTAGAACGGATCATTGAACGAGTCGTTTTTGACACTGGGAAAAAAAAGTTAATGCTGCAATTTAAATTATGAGCAAATTAAAGTGTTTTTTTTTTACATTGGATGCATGTAAATCTATTGTATGAGACCTTTAAAACAAAATTAGGCACATTTAAAAACCATAATAGGTGCTCTTTAATATGAGTGGATTGTCTCTCTCCACGTGGAATGTGAATGGGTTGGGGCACCCCATATAAAAGAAGGAAGGTTATTTATTTTCTTAAACAAAAGAAATATGATATAGTGTTTCTTCAAGAAACACATCTTCCCTGCAGGAAGCTGAAAAATTTGGGAAGATATGGGGTGGGCATATTTTCTTTAGTGCTGGCTCAAATAAGAGCAGGGGAGTCATTACACTGATAAGTGAACATCTACAATTCAAATGTCTCAAACAGAGTAAAGATAAATTAGGAAGAGTCATTATTGTTTTTAGCAGAAATTCAGGGGCAAAGGTTGATTTTGGCTAATATTTATGTACCTAACACTGATGATAAGGGCTATTTTATAGATCTTGAAGGGATGTTGCAAGCTGCTGGCACCCCTCATGATATAATATTGGGAGGAGACTATAATCTATTGATGGACTCAATCAATGTTTATATGGAGACCAACTGGTCCTCAGTATCCTCTGTGGGTATGGCTTGGGAGGCACATAAGGTGGTTCTAAGGGATCAGATCGTACAGTATGCATCATTCATCAAAAAATCCAAAGCACGAGAACTCGTGGAGTTGGAAGGGAATATTAAAAGTGCCAAGGCAGAGCTGAAGTGCCGAATGTCATCTGATGGCCTCAGAGAATTGACCTGATTGATATACAGATATAATACTATTTTGTCACGGAAGGTTGAGTTTTGGCTATTCAGGGCAAGACAGTCATACTTTGAGTTGGGGGACAAAGCAGGAAATCTTCTGGCTAGATATATAAAGCAGAGAGAGTCTTTTTCTATCATTCCCTCAGTGAAATTTACTGGTGGTGAAATTTTTACCTCGGCCATTGATATTAATAATACATTTAAAGAATTCTATCTTGATCTCTATAGTTCTATGTCTTTGTCTACTGATGAAGAAATTAGAAACTTTGTGGAACCATTAGAACTCCCTAAACTGACGACTGAGCAAAAAAATTCTCTTGATTCTGAGATAACCTTGGAGGAGCATGGCAAGGTAATTAAAGCCTTGCCTACAGCCAAGGCACTGGGGCCAGGTGGCTTTGCCGCTGAGTTTTTTTTTAGATCTTATGCTACAGAATTGGTTCCACTTTTGCTAGAAGTTTATATGGAATCATTAAAGAATGGAAAGCTTTCGCCAACCATGACGCAAGCCCGGATCAGTCTGATTCTTAAAAAGGACAAAGATCCAAGCGAATGTAAGAGTTAACGTCCAATTTCCCTGATCCAGCTAGATGTTAAAATATTGTCAAAACTCTTGGCTAATCGATTAAACTAAAGTTATGACATCTCTTATACATATAGATCAGGTGGGGTTTATTTGAGGCCACAGCTCTTCTGATAACATTAGGCGTTCATCAATATCATGTGGTCAGTGGCGAATGATCAGACTCCGGTTGCTGCCATCTCACTTGACACTGAAAAGGCTTTTGATATGATAGAATGGGATGATCTTTTTAAGATTTTGGAAATGTACAGGTTTGGGAGTACGTTTATTGGATGTATTAAGTTACTTTATAGACACCCGGTAGCGGCAGGGTTGCCCTCTTTCCCCATTGTTGTTCTGTTTTGCCCTGGAACCATTAGCAGCCGCTATAAGAAATAAGATGATTTTCCAGGTGTGGTGGCGGAGGTATGGTGCAAAAGCTTTTGCTTTACGCAGATGATATTTTATTATTAGTCAATTGGTCTAAATCTGAAGCTTTGTCTCTGACAGCGTACTGCCCGGTTACAGCTTTCTAGCCGGGCGCCTTCCAGTGGCCCAAACAGGGCATTAAAGTATTTGGGTATTTTATTCCCCGCAAATTTGTGTGATTTAGTCAGAGTTCATTTTGACCCTTTAATAAAAAGGTTTTCGAGTGATGTGGATATGTGGGCTTCACTACATTTATCTATGACTGGGAAGGTTAATGTTATAAAAATGAATTGTATTCCAAAATTCAACTACCTACTACAGTCTCTCCCCATTGAAGTTCCCCTCTTTTATTTTAAACAATTTGATAGTATAGCTTAATCCTTTATCTGGAATGGTAAACGTCCTCGGTTGCATTTTAATAAGTTACACAGGCCAAATGACAAAGGTGGGTTAGGTCTCCCCAAGATTTTGTTTTACTATTATGCTTTTGGTCTCAGACATTTGGCGCATTGGTCGCTTCCACCTGAGAGAGCTCTTTATTGAACAGGAGGTCCTTGCCCCTATCTTGCCATTGCAAAGTCTTTCTACCAAGCTGCACGGAGAAGTAAAGACACATCCCATTATCTCGCACATGCATTTAGTGTGGACAAAAGTTTCCCGTGTGTTCAATTCAAACATTTACCTGAACGTTGCCACAAGTATTTAGTTAAACCCTAAATTGTGCATTAACAAGTCCCCTTTCTGCTGGACAGAATGGATTGAGAAGGGAGTTGCTACGCTGGGTGACCTGTATGAAAATGGAGTGTTGATATCCTTTGAAAATATTATAGAGCGGTTTGGGATTCCCAGATCTCAATTCTTCAGGTATTTACAGCTGCGCCATCTACTTTATACTACCTTTGGGTGTAGTACGCAGCCCCCTAAAGAGGCAGACACTCTTGAGATGGTGCTTGCTGCTTTTGGAAAGGGTCACGAGGCTTCAGTGCAATATTCTTGGCTAATTCAGAGTCTAAGGGATGGGGTTTTAACATCTCTTAAGAAGTTATGGGAGAGAGACTTGAAATTAGTACTGGAGGATGAGGAATGGTGTAGGATTTTTTAAAATGTCAAGTCTATGTCTAGGGATGCAAGGGTGCGCCTCATTCAATTTAAGATTCTGCATCACTTTTATTGGACTCCCTCTCGATTGTATAGGCTTGGCCTTAAAGACACACCTACTTGCTGGCGATGCCAGTTGGAGGATGGGGACATAGCCCACATTTGTTTGGTTCTGTACTAAGATATACTGATAAAAGTTGATTCCGTGTTTTCATGTGCTGTTTGTGTTCATTTGAGTTTGGAATCAATCAAAAATTGTTAATGACAACCAAAAAAATTTTTTTTTTTTAAATAAATAAAAAAAATAAAAAATCCATAACACTCTTTTCCAATTATCTGTTGTCCAATTTTTTTTTTTTTTTTAATTCTGTTTCAAAAGTGGCTTTTTCTTTGAAATTCTTCCCATAAGGCCTGCACTCTTAAGGAGTCTTCTCTTGTAATTAACATTTTTTATTGATTCAAAAGAACACAGCAGAGAAAAACACAACACATACACATCGAATCAACATTTAACCCCCACTAATATCCCTCTCCAATCACCAACCCCACCCTAACCCCCAACGAACACCCCTGTTGTCACATATATATATATATATATATATACACACACAAAAAAAAAAAAAAAAAAAAATAGAAAAATGAAATATATAATAAACATCCATAAATAAACTAGACTTCTCTCTCCCCATCCCCTCCCCGAGAGTCCCCCAAAAATGCTAAATAATTATTGCATTTCCTGACAAACAAGTCCCCAAACCCCAGCCTTTTATTTGCCACCTCCTCGAAAGTTGCCACCCTCCCCATCTCCACACACCACTCCGGAAATGATGGCACTCCGTCCGACTTCCAACCCCTTAAAATAATTTGTCTGCCAATCATGATACTGGTCAGAACCCAATTTTTTATATGTTTATCCCCCAAATTTATGACCGCCCCATCCCCCAAAATACAAAGTCTGGGGCAAAGTAAAATTTGAGTGCCCAAAATGTCACACAAACAACTCAACCTTCAACCAAAAGTGGATCTTAACACCCCCCCAAAAGACATGGGTTGTGTCTCAAACTTCTGATTGGCATCGCCAGCAGGTGGGTGTGTCTTTAAGACCAAGCCTATACAATCTAGAGGGGGTCCAATAGAATCTATGTAAAATCTTGAATTGCATAAGGTGCACCCTTGCATCTCTAGATGCAGACTTGACATTTTTTAGAATCCTAGCCCACACTCCCTCCTCCAATACCAAGTTTAAATCTTTCTCCCATAATCTCTTGAGAGAAGTTGAGGCTCTGTCCCCGAGACATAGCAGGGAGTAATACACTGATTCCTCATGACCTTTTCCAAAAGTAGTAATCACCTCTCCCAGAGTATCTTTAGTACTGCTTAGGGGGGTGTGTGCTATTCCCAAAAACAATACAGAGCAGGTGGCGCAGCTGTAAATACATATAAAACTGAGATCTGGGAATCCCAAAATGTTGAACCAAATTCTCAAAAGATCTCAACACTCCACTCTCATACAGGTCACAGGGTGTAGTAACCCCCCTCACAATCCACTCTGACCAGCAGGAAGGGGACTTATTAATACATAATTTAGGGTTCAGCCATATGCTTGAGGCAACATTTAAATAAATGTCCAAATTAAACACCCTGGCCACTTTTCTCCATACCGAGTGCAAATGCGAGATAACGGGGTGTAACTTAACTTCTCCGGTTAGTTTGATAGAAAGGCTTTACAATGGCAAAATAGGGGCAAGAACTTCCTGTTCAATACAAAACCAGGGAGGGGCTCTTTCAGGTGGAAGCGAACAGTGAGCCAAATGTCTGAGACCGAATGCATAATAATAAAATATAATCTTGGTTAGGCCTAGCCCACCTTTGTCAATCGGCCTATGTAATTTATTAAAATGCAATCTAAGATGCTTACCATTCCAAATGAAGGACTTCGCTATGCTATCAAATTGCTTAAAATAAGAGAGGGGGGCATCAACAGGGAGAGATTGTAGCAGGTAGGTGAATTTTGGAATACAATTCATTTTAATAACAATCATAGATAAATGTAATGAATCATAGATAAATGTAATGAAGCCCACCTGCCTACATCGCTCAAAAACCTTTTTATTAAGGGGTCAAAATTAACTAACTAAATCATACAACTTTGCTGGGAATATAATGCCCTGTTTGGGCCACTGGAAGGTGCCCGGCTGGAAAGCCGATACTGGGCAGTACGCTGTCAGAGACAAAGCTTCGGATTTAAACCAATTGACTTTGTATCCCGAGAATTTAGAAAAGGAATTAATAATTCTATGGAGGCAAGGCGTAGATCTAATGGGGTCAGAGACGAATAATAAAATATAATCTGCGTATAGCAAAAGCTTATGCGCCATACCTCCCACCACCACCCCTGGAAAATCATCTTCCCTTCTTATCGCGGCTGCTAATGGTTCCAGGGCAAGACAGAACAATAATGGGGAAAGAGGGCAACCCTTCCAGGTGCCCCTATCCAGAGTAAAATAATCTGAAATTAATCCATTTGTTTGTACCGCCGCTAATGGGTGTCTATAAAGTAACTTAATCCATCCAATAAAAGTATTCCCGAACCCATATATTTCCAAAATCTTAAAAAGATAATCCCATTCTACCATATCAAACACCTTTTCGGTGTCAAGTGAGATAGCCGGGACTGGATTCTGATAATTCGCCACTGACCACATAATATTGATGAAATGCCTAATATTATCAGAAGATACTCAAAATATGACTGTCTTGCCCTGAATAGCCAAAACTCCACCTTCTGTGACAAAATAGTATTATATCTGTATTTCAATCGGGTTAATTCTCTGAGGCCATCAGAAGACATTCGGCGCTTCAGCTCTGCCTCGGCAATTTTAATATTCCCTTTCAACTCCACGATTTCCCGTGCTTAGAATTTTTTTTATGAATGATGCATACTGTATGATCCGACCCCTAAGAACCGCCTTAAGTGCCTCCCAAGCCACGCCCACAGAGAATACTGAGGACCAGTTGGTCTCCATATAGACGTTGATTTCAGCCTTTAGCATTTGTTGGAATTCAGGATTTTGCAAAAGGGATACATTAAAGCACCAACTATATGATTTCTTTTTCTCCATATGTGGCAACACCCCTAAACTCACCAGGGCATGATCTGAGACTAAAATGTTTCCAACAGAGCAATCCACAACCAATTAAATGAGGGACTTAGATATATATAAAAAATATATATATTCTTGAATAAATCTTATGGACTGATGAAAAAAAATGTATAGTCCCTACTAGATGGGTTAAAAGGTCTCCAAATATCTGTAAGACCAAGATTTTGTTTTGCGGCCATCCTTAGTATCTATTCTCAATTTGGCCGGGAACATCAGTACAAAAGCGACCTACCGTTGATGTAAGAGTTTCTTGCATTCCTTGAATTGATCACGTTTCTCTCTTGTCGAATACGCAAAGTCTGGGAACAAGAAAATGTTATGGTTCTTCCAAGAAAGCATTCCTTTACTCCTTGCCTCGTGTAACACTTCTGATCTTTATCAGATGATCTCAGAAATTTGGCCAGAATTGATCGGGCCCTGTCTCCCTCAGCGGATCTCAGAGCCGGGACCATGTGAGCTCGCTCGATTTCCAGGTTATGGCCTGTTATGTCGAGCAGACTCGGGAAGAGCTCGTTGAGGAATTTCACCATATCTCTGCCTTCTTCCTCCTCAGGAATTCCAACAATGCGGACGTTTTTTCGCCGATTACAATTCTCAGATTACATTTTTTTTTTATTGATTAATATATTAACAAATAAAAGCAAGAACATTTACAAACAGAATCAATGTTTAACCCCCTCTATTACTAATCTACCCCACCCCCCCATCCCCAACCCCACCCACAAGAACACCCCAGTGGTCCCACATGATTATAGACACACAAAAACAAATATAAAATAATAATAATAATAATAATTAAATAAATAAAGTATGATAATCATACACATAACATCTACATCTATGCCTCTCTCTCTCCACGCAGATTACGATTCTCAAGGTCTTCCAATTTTGCCTAAACATCTGGCCTTCCACATCTCTTTCTGTCCTTATTAGAGCCTGTTGTCCTTTGTCTTTGAAGACTGTAGTGTACACCTTTTTATGAAATCTTCAGTTTTTTGGCAATTTCAAGCATTGACGAGTTTCAAGAGAAAGCTGTTTCCTTTTTGCCATTTTTGACCTAATATTGACCTTAAGACATGCCAGTCTGTTGCATACTGTGGCAACTCAAAAACAAACACAAAGACAATGTTAAACTTCATTTAACGAACCAAAAAGCTTTCAGTGTCTGTGTCTGATATTATGGCAAGTGATTTTCTAGTACCAAATAAGCAATTTAGCATGATTACTCAAGGAAAAGGTGTTGGAGTGATGGCTGCTGAAAATGGGCCTGTCTAGGTTTGATTAAAAATGACTTTTTTCAAATAGTGATGGTGCTGTTTTTTACATCAGTAATGTCCTGACTACACTTTGTGAACAGTTGAATGCCACTTTGGTCAATTAAAGTACCAATTTCCATCCGAAACAGCAAAAACTGTACATTATTCCAAACTTTTGTCTTCCAGTGTATATATATATATATATATATATATATATATATATATATATATATATATATATATATATATATATATATATATATATATACACACTACTGTGCAAAAGTCTTAGGCACATAAGATGTTTCACAAAAGTATTTGTCTTAAGATGGTTATTTATATCTTCAGCTTTAGTGTGTCAATAGGAAATATAAATGTTAGACTCCCAAACATTACTTTTGCAAATAGAAAATAGAAGAACAGGGAACCCTGCAACAGATGTCATGGCCCCCACAAAGCCCCCCAATGAAAATCGTGTCTGTCTGAGATTGCATATAGAGACAGAAGCAATTGAGACAGCCTCAACAGATAGAAGAACTGTGGCAAATTCTCCAAGAAGCTTGGAACATCCTATCTGCCAACAACTAAGAAAAACTGTGTCCAGGTGTCCCTAGGAGATTTGGTGCTGTTTTAAAGGCAAAGGTGGTCACTTCGAATATTGATTTAGCTTTTTTATGTTTACTGGACTTTGTATGACATTAAGTGATAAATGAAAACTATTTATTTCATTATTTTTGAAGACATCCTCACTATGCAACATTTTCACAAGTGCCTAAAACTTTTGCACAGTACTGTATATATATATATATATATATATATATATATATATATATATATATATATTCATTTTGGGAGCTCAACATCACCAGTCCTCACTTACTTTCATTACTTTCACAGCATGAACATTCTGCCTACCATCTCCTTTTGTGTTCAATGAAAGAATGTCATACGGATTTGGAATGGCACAAGGGTGAAGCAATTATCAATTCAGAGTGAAAAATTCAACTTAAATACAATAGTATTACTAGTTAAAAAATTATCTGTGCAATTATTACTGACTTTTGTGATGTCTGATGGTTTTATGTGGACGGTTGGTAAATCTGGCTGTAATCCTCCCCCTACCATCAATAAGCTCTGTATATCTGAGAGAAAAGATATACACAGAACTGGTTATTGAGAATGACTCCTTATCATCACATCCATAATTCTGGTTGATCTGTAAAGTATTCTACCTTACTGGCTCTTCTACAAGTTCTGTGTTATCAACTGTGCCCCCATCTTGAATTTGTGTCAAGGTCGGCCACACTTGGTAGTCTCGTTCTCCGTGAGGTCTGTCACCTCTACTTTGGTTCTTCACAAGAGATACTGTGCAATGCAGGTTACAGAGACAGGTCACAATGGACGGCAACAAAATGTGAAAAATTTGAGGATGAGCTGTGACCTTAAATGTTAGCAACTCACGGGTGGTGAAAGCTAGGTGTTGGGGGACACTCTGAATGTGGTCCTGGCCTGTTTTGCGTACAGCAGTCAGTGCTAGCCGATAATGCTGTCCTGGAACAAGGTCTTGTAGGGTATACATCCCTAAACTTCCGTCTGGCAAGTAGCGGCTACGGGTGCTGAGGCCTCGAGTAACATTGACCACAAATCCATCAGGAAGGCTCCGAGGATGACGGTCCCAGGTCACCCGTGCAGAAGTGGTGGTGATTTGGGCAAGTGAAAGGTTCTGAGGGGGGAGGGGTCCTAATTGAAAGCACAGGAAAATGGTGTTGTGACAGAGATGTTTGAGTTTGTAACACAGATCTGGAGAGATACTCACTGGTCCAGAAGTGGAGTGGGCCAGCAGATTTGCTGGTTGATGGCAGGTCTTCGGGGCGCAATCCACTCTGTGTAACCACGTCTACTGTGTACATCTGACCTGGGAGTAATGTGCTGTGGGTTATATACAACTAATCAGTAAAATATGTATTTTTCATTTTCAGATTTTAGCCCTCTATGAATATGGGACTACGTTTTCAAAGGACATCAGGGGCCGGTTGCACCAGCTAAACGTAAGTTAAAACTTAGCCTAGTTGTGGCGTAAATGGGCAAGTAAGTCACAATTTATGCACTACTAAATATTTGAGCGTTGCACCATTAAACTTAGGTAGGGCGTAACCCTACGTATAAACTAAATATTTACGGCAGCCTCCGACCAGAATTAACGGATGGAATAAAAAAGCAGACTCATTTAATGATATCAATGAGATCATGTTTTGGTTGACAGGCTTCAATCCTTTCAATCCAATATATATGATGATGTTGGCATTTACACTCGTTTATATGTACGGGAGAAAACATTATGTAAAAAATGCACTTCTTCAGCATGAAACCGATCTAACGGTGCACTTTCCTGTGTACGCCGCCCAATGTCAAGTTTCAACATGTATGAAATATATAAAATATAAAAATGAATAAATGTCTATTTTTCCAGCCTGTTGTATAAGTAATTTTATATTTATTGTCCTTTATTCATTTCAGATACAGCTATTAAATATTGTTATTTACATAGGCTAAATATACCATTAATGAAATCTTGTTTTATTACATATCGTATTACAATGGGGATATAATTTATTACAGCTGACAGTTACGTGAGTAAACAAGGTTTGAACATCAACCGTAACAAGATCAAATTGAAGTTCACAGCTTTTTAACACTTCTGTGTCACATTTGAAGGCTGTTTATTGGATCAATACAGGTAAACGTCATATTATGCTACTACGCATCATTTTACGGAGAGCTTACGACCTATTAGTTAAGTCTTGCCTTAAGAACAGGTGGTGCAACCAAATTAAGCACTGACTTAGTTACAAACTAACTAGTAAGCCCTTAGTGTGAACTTGACGTCCTAACTTACATGAGAACACACTCACAGCGGGTGCAACCATTCAGATGACTAATTAACTAATACATTTCTTATTTCCTTTTTTTCTGTTTTTATTATTATTATTATTTTATCATACTTGATTTTCTAATTTGTCAGTCTAAGTTTCTGCTTTATCTCAAAATACAGCTACATGCATTGAATAAAGCATCAAACTACTGGAACATTTTCAATATTACTACACTGCTGTGTTCTATGTATTAGTTTATATAGTACAATGATGCTGCACTTCACAATAAACCATTGATATTCACGTTAGTACAGTATATTGCAGTACAATTGCAGTTTAATGCACAATTTTGTTTTGCCTTTCCCCATAGTAGCCTAATGTTCAATGCCGAACCAGTTCAGCCCAGTGCAGTTTGGCAGGGGAATTGCGTGTACAGAACACTTAAATATGATTAGGGTATGTTTACACGACAACGATGTACTAAAAACGGAAAAGTTTTTCCTTTGCGTTTTTGAAAAGTTTCGCGTACAGACGACAACATTTTCAAAAACTATCCTCGTTCACATGGACCCGTGAAAAAGACTAAAAACGCTGTTTTATGAATGCAAGGCCAGTAGTCGGCGATGTCACTTTGTAAAGAAACACTACGCGCCTACGCACATTAGCATTATTCCACAATACAAACAATGAAGATGGCGAAAGCATCGAGCAATTTTGTCTGGACGGATGATGAGGTTGTTTTATTACTACAATTACTTTGCTGGAGAAGTGTCAATAAACTCAAAATCTTGAGCAGCACAAACACAGTCCTGTAGTCCGCCATTGTAGTTTTGAATGTCTCGCGCATGCCGACTGAACTCTCAAGATTATTCAATAAACTCTGCTCATTTTTTACCATCACTTCGTCTCCTGCCGACTGTTGGGCTGGTAGGAGAGTGAGTTAACATAACAAGCTGTTGATGTTGACTGGTTTTGGATATCAGACAGAACTCGGATATACTCTGATGGAGAGAGAGGTCTTGTGTACACTGGATCTAACATGCATTTTCACTGCCTCATGTTTTCATATTCTAAGCATCTCACTGAATACTGTACATGGCATCACATCTCTGTCTATAGGCTATATACATTAGCGGTGGGTGAATGAATTGCAGGATAAAGATACATCAAATAAAATGAATTAAATAAATAACATTTAAAATACAAATACATTTTTCCTATCTGTATCCATACATTAATTTCAAGATTTTAAAATTGCAGATACTGCCTATTATACAATGTTCACACTCCATACAAAACACTCCAAATTAATAAATTGTTGATTATTGTTTTTTGCACAGACACCAGTATTCATATTGATAATTATACATCTCAAATTGATGCCTATCAATCCATAATTATTTATATAACACGTAATAAGCGTGCGCATGACGTCATCGTTTTTGTATGTTTACACGGAGACTATAACGGCATCGTTTTCAAAAACTTGCACATTGAAACCCGTTTTTCAAAAGGTTGCGTTTTCAGGCAAAAACGCCGTTGTCGTGTAAACGAACAGCCAAAACGCATATTTTTTCTTTCTTTCCGTTTTCAGTTGAAAACGTTGTCGTGTAAACGGCCCCTCGACAGGTTATATATATCTATAGTGATGCTTGAACCGAAAACGCTTAACACACGAAAAATATATTTTTTAAAACCGCCACCAAAGGTCGCCAAGAATCAGCTCGCTTGCGCCACAGCGATAAAAGATGCGAACTACACTAACTAGGCCTATTTGTATGTGGGAAGGAAACATCAAACATGACACATACAGTTCAGTTCAATGTAAGAGGCTGTTAGTAAGTGGAACTGAGAAGAGGTTGTTTGTTCTTTGACAGACCAAAATGGAGAGATGCGTTTAGCTCTGTGGTAAGAAATTAGCAAACTGAAGTAAGTTTAACTTGGCTTAATTCAATGTTTAAACCTAATTTTATAGTTCACCTTTTAATGAAATATTACGTTTATAATGTTAAATAAATAATTATATTACGGCAAGAAAAACATTTTGTTTGAGAGTTGTTTGGTAACGTGACTTTTATCACGTTAAATGGAGATTAAAGCAACAATGTAGCTAAATGAAACTAAAGCATTATGAAATTATTGTAAGAATCAGTGACATTTAAAATACGGACGTTATGGATGGGGTAATGATGTGAGTTAATAAACATAACATTTCACATTTTGTAAGTGTTTTGCCCCGTTCATACCCGCCAACCAGTGTTGCCAAGTCCGCGGTTTTTCCGGGTTACTTTTTAAACAGTTGCCGCAGGTTGATTCTAACCCCCACGGGTTTAAGGTTTGTCATTTAGCATAAATTGTATTTGATTGAAATGTTTGCTTATTTTGCTCTACCCAATTTATATTCTACCAATGCTGGATCTGTGTGCTAGATGAGGAGACTGTGTGGAGATCTTTGTGAGGGAGGGGCTCTGTATGGAGTTCTATTATGTCATGTGCAATTGCAGATTGTGAATCTTTCCAGGATTGTGTGTAGTAAATAGTTGAAATCATATCAACAGAACAATTTCCCAACATTTGAAATATTTATTTTAGATTTTTATATTTTTTAATCCACAGTTTTCTTGAGCAACCACTGGGCAGCACCATGATGATTCTAAATAGCCTGTTTTCTGTTTCTGGTCTCCAGATGCAATATAAAACTAACCAAAACGAGTGATCCAGACAGAGAAGAACAACCATTTAAGCAATGGCGTAGATTTGGTTTGAACATTGAGAGGGCCCAAATCGTGGGTCCGGCCAGGGGGGTGGGGGGTCCTAATGTTTCATTACAACACATTACACAATGCATAATAACAGTTCAAATTAATGCATAGATAAATAAAAAAGTATATTCAATGTAGAGATGCCATGGTGTGAGTTTATGATGGTTTGATTACACTATGTAACACAATTTTTGTTCCTGAGTAGTAAGTATTATTTCCTAATTGCTTATGCCTCAAAAGTATAGAAAATGGCTATTAATCCCCACAAACTTTGCTTTTGTGACCAGGACAGTGATATTTTGAAATGTACCTATTTCCAATGAGAAAACGGGTGAATCTGTGTCTTTTCGTTCACATAAAGTCAGAAAAAAACAACATATGAATCCAAAATCCTTCTCTATTTGTGGTCCGACAAAGACAACGGCTTTGACCTTTGCCTCAGACAGCTTAGGGAATAAGTCTTGAAGGTACTTGAAGGCTGCCGACTCCTTATCTAGAGCTCTGACAAATTGTTTCATAAGGCCCAATTTGATGTGCAGTGGTGGCATCAGCACCTTTCGGGGGTCCACCAGTGGCTCCCACTTGACGTTGTTCCTCCCCACAGAGAACTCGGTCCACTGTGGCCAGTCCCGCCAGTGGTAGTGCGCCTTGATGTCTCTGTTGTCCCAAAGGCAAAGATAGCAGGGAAACTTGGTAAAGCCGCCTTGTAGACCCATCAGGAATGCCACCATTTTTAAGTCTCCTATGACCTCCCAGCCATACTCATCATACTTAAAGGTGTCCAGCAAGGTCATGATGCTGTTGTAATCCTCTTTGAGTGAGCCAGGGGAAGAGACGGGTACTTGTTACCATTATGGACCAGCACGGCTTTGAATATTACTTTAGTATAAATACATGTTAATTTGGATACATATGTTATTTTTTATTGACTTTATGTGAACGAAAAGACACAAATTCACCTGTTTTCTCATTGGAAATAGGTACATTTCAACATATCACTGTCCTGGTCACAAAAGCAAAGTTTGTGGGGAATAATAGCCATTTTCTGTACTTTTGAGGCATAAGCAATTAGGAAATAACACTTACTACCCAGGAACAAAAAAACAAAAGAACAAAAAAAAATAGTTACACAGTGTTATCGTCTGAGAAAAAAAGAGACGATAACGGCATCGTTTTCAAAAACCTGCGTTTTCAGGTCCCAAAATGCAGCATAAAAAGTTTTCCATTTTTAGTTGAAAACGTTATCGTGTAAACGGCCCCTAAGGCGCAACTTTTCAAAGTTTACTCACTGATAGTAACCACTCTACATGCAAATGCACCACACGGTCAGCATGCTTAATCATTACAAAAAGTGGCATCCTTAATTGATCACTTTTAAAATCAATACAGCTAAAAATATTAAACTTACTAGTTTGTTGTTGGACGACTAGTTGAGCATCCTGTCCCATTTTTAGAATGTGTATCTTTCTATGACTTTCTATCTGCATAATTTAAATGCTGCCAAACAGCCAATTTAAGTAGCTTTTTTAAATGGATATGAGTCTGGTAGATTGAATTCCTCTGTTATATTTTGGAATTTGTGTGTTTAAGCTTCAGTTTCAAGTGGATTGAAAGTTCACGTTCAGTTCGTGACACCTGGCCATTAAAGCACCACACGGCCACCATCCGTAACCATAGCAACAGCTCCAGTACCCACACAGGCACGAGAGTTTTCCCATTTAGGCTTTCAAAGTCTTACGAAAAACTCTTTTATATTATATATTTATACATTATATATAATATTTTTGCCATGTGTAAATAAAGCATTTCACGGTTTTTAACCGTGGATTCTAAATTCTTATGCTTAAATTAACCGTAATATTTTTAATCGCAGTTAATAGTAAAACTGTATACTCCCGTCATCCCTAATTCAATGTATATGCTTAAATATTTATATGCTGTATCTTGTCAGACATTCAGAAAAAGCATTAGGGTTAATGTTTGAGAAAAAATTGACCCTTTCAGAAAATTTAAATTCTAACCTGCTCTTCTGAAATACCTGTCTGCTTTCCTCACCATGAAAAACAACTGATCATTTCTTTGGATGCCTTTAACATCCAACATATGACCACATATGACTCATGTGATATATTAATGTTTTCTAAATTCATACGAAAGTTTTGTGTGGGTTAAAGACCTACAGACCAAAATTGCACGTTGTCAGCCACTGACTGTCTTGTGAGTTTTATTCCTGCAAGGGGCGCTTGACGCTCTGAAAACCGAATCCTTGATTCATCCGCATTTAAATCTATGAATGCTTTATATCCATTTGGAGACATTTTACACTGGATAGTTATTTTTAATAAAAACTGATGATTGCAAGGATTCATACCTGTGGATGAAATTCCACCTCAGCATTATCTATAAAAGCATTTTTCAAAATCCTCATCCAGTAATAATAAACGACTGTGAGTTCATGCATCCTGGCCAGCGCTGAGAAAAGTAACAGGTACCACGTCACACCACCGTCTAGTTGGGCGATACCAACTCATACAACACGGGGTTCTTCAGTTTTTTTGTCTCAGTATGACAGACTCACAGCCACGCAACTGCAAGGGATCCCATACGAAATTATTTTCAGTGTTGATAAAAATATATACACAAGGACAGATGCATGATTGGGGGGACAAATCACCTCCTTCACAGCATTGTGAAGGGGATGATTCTACGGCAGTCATCTCGACTCTGTGAAGAATCGGCACTAGGGTTGCTCCGATACCAATATTTTGGCTTCGGTACGATACCAGCCCTGGTACCTCAATATCGATACTAAATCAAAACTATAATCAACAAATAAAAAGCCTCAGATTTTTGATTAAATTACACAGAAAATGACTTAATTAAAAGAACTGCATAAAGTCTTACAGATTCAAATTATGCGTTTTCCATTTAAATTTTTCTGGATTCCATGTTAAATGTTTTAATGAATTATTATCAAATGGTGTTTATATATATATATAAAACCCTAATCGGCACTATAGATTCACATGTTTTTAGACAACTTGTACAAATGTAATACTTTACCGCTAAGAATAAACAGTAATACAAAACAGGTGAACCGTGGAATACTTCCACATTCAGGAAAAAGGTGGATAAAATGAATTCCTCCATTGGGCGTTCACTTCCGGACTCACTTTGCTAAGCCCCGCTTTCAAAGCTTTTCTGACCAATCCTATTTTAGCTCTCCATGTCATTATTCCACATACAGCATTCACTAAGATGTTCGCTTTGTCATAAGACTTCATTGTATGTGTTGTAAAAATAAGTGAATGTTAAAGGGATATTTGATCATTTCCTCACCCTCATGCCATCCCAGATGTGTATGACTTTCTTCTGCAGAATGTGAATGAAGATGTTTAGAAGATTATCTCAGCATCATTTATGAGAGTAAATGATGAGAGAAATTTCATTTTTGGGTAAAATAAGTTTATTTTAAAGACTATCTAGGCACATAATAACACTGTAGAACTGTAAATGTACAGGCTCACACTTTAAATGGTCAGTGCTTTGTATTTTAGATCATTAAAATAGCAACAGATCCAGTGAAACAATGAAGGTTGAGTGATTGTTTTTACATTTTTACATGCCATTCAAAAACGTGCCATTTTACAACGATAAGAGTGAAATAAAAGACTAAAAATAACACATTTGTACTTTTCTTTTACTTGGAATGTAAATGTTCAGGACAAAGGCAAAATGGTTACTGTCTCTTTAAGAGGGTTTTCTCGCATGATACAACATTGAAGGCACTCTGTGCAGTTTGTTTTGTTGAGTTTAATCTTTTGCGAGCTGTAAAGTCCCATAATTTTTGTACCGTGTCGTGCTGTTGCATCTGTATTAATTTACTTAAAGTATTCTGTTATTTTGTGACAAAAAAAAATATTTTGCTATTATCATTCTGCATTGCTTGGGAAGAGGATTTCAGATATTAATTGACTGAGATTGTGAGACTGCAGTCAGTATTAAACTTGAGATGATCTTGTAGTCTACCTGAAGCACGTTCATCCATTCAGCTATTAGTAGCCTATCTGTTCTCGATGGATCTTCCATCATCCTTCCCGTGCTGTCAAGTGAAGTGGCGCAACATCAGCAACATCAGTTTCATCTCTCACAGGCTACTCTCTCATTTGTTTGGGTGTGAGATGATAAAATACAGACTGCGTCCGCTATAATACGGAACGCAATTCTGATCCTTTAAATACCGGATGTTACGGACTGTTGGCAATTGTTATGCGACATATGATGAAAGTTTGTCAATCAACATGCGGACCTAACCGGCCCAATTTTTGACCGGCCCAGCGGGAATTCTCCCAATCTTCCCGATTGCCATTTAGCGCTGACCATCTGCGCTTGGATCATCTGAAATGCATCTTAATACCACTTGTAAATAGGGTCTCAAATGACTGCATCCAAAGCTAGCAAATGCTATAGAACGAATTCTGGCGGAAGTTGCACCCACATCCGTTTCCACATTAAGACCCACAGGAAAAAGGTGGATATCTGGATTTTTTTCAGATATAAATTGGACTACTCATTGCACAATAGCCTTTATCTTCCAAACATTTTACTTTTGGTAAAGTGTGAGCGGCAGGGTAAATTAAAGCGACACCGGACATGTCTGGCGGACAGTATGGCGCGTTCTGAAATTAGAAACAATTATTTTTTACGAAGATATGCACACACCGCCAATGCTCAGCATCAAAATTCTGTAGTGCCATGGAGCCCAACTCTGATTTATTTATTTTTTATAAAATTTGACCCAAATCATTATTTACATTTGTGGCATGGGGGGGCGTGGTCAGTCTGCGGGAGAGGCAGAGTAATAAGGCTCGTCACCTGGCTCATAATTATCTCTAACACCTGTCTCTCGATAATTATGTGGTATGTATAATTAGGTGAAGAGACAGGTGTTAGAGATAATTATGAGCCAGGTGACGAGCCTTACCACTCTGCCTCTCCCTCAGACCGACACATGACCACGCCCCCCCATGTCACAACATTATTTACATAAGATTATTTACTCTAGCCATTGCTGGATGATATATTGTGCATATGTATCTTTCATATAGCCTACACAATGTATTTTCTGTTAGAAGTATGTTGTTTTGTGGTTTGACCACTTAAATGAAAGACCTATTCAATGCTACATACAGAGAAGTTGCATAATATGCTTTGCCATTTCTAATTACTCAGTTTGCACAGTTACACCCATTTCATACACTAACCTGCAAACTCATGAACTTTGTTCACTTTGTCACTTTATTTTCCTGATACGAGGTATGTAAAGAGTATACACAGTGTTTTTTTTCTTTCTTCTTTAAAAACTTTTAAATAAATCTTGAGAAGAGCATACTATTGTCATGATCCTGCCATTTTGATCTTGTGTCATTCTTGTTTTGGCAGGGTTGTGACAGTTTCCTCCACCCAGTTCTCAGGTTGTCCCATGTGCTTATGTTTTCTGCTCTCCGTCTTGTTTCTCCTGGTGCTTCTCAGCAGCGCAATCAGCATTGCCAAATCAGAGCTGATTAGTGCTGCTTGTGTTTATGGGTAGCACCTGATTTCAATCCTTCCATTTCCTTTATATTCCTTCATTTGTCTTGTCTGGTTGTCAGATCATTTTGTTTCAGTCAGTTGTCAGATGTCAGTTTTTTGTACTCCAGTTTCCCCTTCTAGTTATTATTTGGTTCAGTTTTGTCTTGTTGTTTGTATTTTCCTCAATCGAGAGGGTTTGTTTCCCTGTTTGTTTTTGTTTTGTTTAATAAATATTTTAGTTATCATTTCTGCATTTGGGTCCTCATTCACATTACCAGTTCCTGACATAACGATCCGACCAACCATGGACCCAGCAGGAATGAGTGTTTCTTTTTCTTTTCACATCCTTCTGCATGTCATATAGCTAAGCAGTCCAGGAAGCTCTTTGATCTGAAGCAGGAGGACAAGTCAGTTAGGGGATATGCGTTGGAGTTTTTGGTGCTGTCCTTGGGTCTGGGTTACATTCAGGCCAGCCTTATGCAAGTCTTTAGGGCTGGTCTGAATAAGCCCGTTAGATCTTGTATCCCAGAGATGGGTGATGGGGGAAGTCTTGCCGCTACCATCAAGTTGGCCATGAAGTGGGATGAGTTTATCTCAGCATGTGCCTCGGAGGACTTCCTTCACCCCAACCCGAGGACAACGATACTCACCAGCAGTGGACGGGGTAGCCATTCGTCTTATCACTCGTCCTATCGCTCCCAAGAAGAGAAGTCGGCTGCTGCACCCTTGTCCGCTGCTGACTGCCAGGAGGCGGAGATCAATACTACTGCAGTGCCTCTTACCACTCGGAAGAGGAGAAGGAGAAGGACCCCTACTCTTCAGGCACTGCCTATGCTCACGACCACGGAGGTCATTCCCCTGTCACTGCCAGTGTTCACGACCACGGAGGTCATTTCCCCCGTCATTGCCAGTGCTGGCAGCACATTGCGTGCCTTTCAAACATTTGGACAGTGGATTATTTAGGTGAACTTGTCTGGGAAATTGCTCAGAAGGATCTCTGACTACCCTCATAAAGCAGGTAATTGGGCCAGACAAGCAACAGGAACTACTAACGGATATAGAGGAGGGACTGTATTCTTAAATTATCGATGAGAGCACTGATGTGGGCATGCATAATCAGCTATCTGTTGTAATTCGATATTACAGCCAAAAACAGCAGCACATAGTGTCATCTTTTTCTGGGATTGTTCATCTGGACGGGGGAGATGCAACGTCAATAACAGAAGCATTACTACATTTTTTGCAAGAGAACAAGCTTTGTCCCTTTCAGACATGAGAATGTTAATTGTCAGTGCATGTTTCAGTAGGGTGCTGAATCAATATGATGAACTGAAATTGCACTTTCAGATTGCTAAGGATAAGGTTAGAAACTACAGTGTGGAGGTCCAATTTCAGATGTACTCAGATCCGGTCAACAAGCTGTATTTAGTGTTCCTATGGCCCATCATTCAAGAAGCAAACAGAGTAAACAAAATGTTTCAGATGGAAAACAAATCCATGCAATCTATTTCATGAACTGATCACGTTGTTACTGAGCCTACTACAAAAGGTTGCAAAACTCAACCTGGTGGACACGACTCGTTGATCCGAGATTGACTTTGACGCAACCACAGAAAGCAACCATCGGCCTCTCTCTGCAGCTGACTATGGCCTCCAGTTCCAGATTGAGCTGGATAATGCAAATCTTTCCGTATTAACTACAGAGAACGTTAAACAGCAGTGCAGAGAAAACTTTGTCGATTTTCGTCAGGTGAATTAAACAACGTTTATCCCCCAATATGCAGCAACTTCTTGGGTCACTGAACACATTCATACTGTTATTCACAAGCACCCTGCAAAAACCGTTTTGTAATAAAATCCATCTACAATCCCCAAAATATAGGTGAAGAACCCTGCATATTCCTAAATATCGCCACTATCGCCACTAGAGGTCTCTCTAAGACCACGAATGAGCGAGCTAAGGAATTTATCAGCCCATCTGCACAACTGGGCAAAGTGTACAGTCTCCCAGTGGGTTTTAAACACAATACAAAACGGTTACAGACTGCAATTCGTGACAAAACTCCCGCATTTTTCGGGAATGAAGCAGTCAAATGTTCCGTGGGAAAATGTTAACATTCTGAGAGAAGAAATAAATTCTCTTCTCCTCAAAAAGGCAATTCCGACAGAGGAAACACAGAAAGTTTTTTTCAGCTGGTACTTTCTCATTCCCAAGAAGAAGGGAGGTATCCGCCCGACCTCAGATTTTAAAACAAATACCTGAGGAAATACAGATTCAGAATGCTGATGCACAAATCCCTGCTTCATTCTGTACAGAGGGAAGATTGGTTCACCACAATCGATCTCAAGGATGAATATTTTCACATCCAGATCCATCCCCAACAGACAATTTCTGAGGTTTGCAATCGAAGACATGACTTACGAGTTCAAAGTTCTTCCATTTGGCCTTTCTCTACCACAAATGTGTTGAAGCAGCCCTAACACCATTAAGACAACAAGGCATGACAATGGGCAGGATATCAGATTGCAAAGTTGTCACCACCGACACATCCTCCCATGGTTGGGGAGCAGTCATGGAGGGATGTCCTGTGAATGGAATATGGGGGAGGCCGGTAAGACTGATGCATATAAACTGTCTGGAGCTCCTCGCGGTGTCCTTGGCCCTCAGAAATTTCCTCCTACAAATACAAGGCTGTCATGTATTGATGAGATCAGACAACACTACAGTAGTTGCATATATAAACAGGCAGGGAGGCACTCACTCGTGGCATCTACATGCCCTGGCAAGACAATTTATGTTATGGAGCCAGAAACATCTGCTATCACATGCTCCAGGCCTGTTGAATATTGGGGCGGATCTGTTGTCAAGGGGAAACCCTCACTCAGGAGAATGGAGGCTCTATCCGGTGGCCACAGATAGGGCCAAGCAGACATAGATCTGTTCGCCTCAAGGGAAAATGCACACTGCACGCTGATATTAAGGTCAGGAGACTGTGATGGCCACTCCAGAACCTTCACCTTTTTCTGCTGTAACCACTGGAGGGTCAACTTGTCCTTGTGCTTAGGGTCATTGTCGTGCTGGAAAGTCCAAGAGCGTCCCATGCGCAACTTTTGTGCAGAAGAATGCAAATTGTCTGCCAGTATTTTCTGATAACATGCTGCATTCAGCTTGCCATCAATTTTCACAAGATTCCCCGTGACTTTAGAACTCACACACCCCCAAAACATCAGTGAGCCACCACCATGCTTCACATTGGGGATGGTATTCTTTTCACTATAGGCCTTGTTGACCCCTCTCCAAACATAGCGCTTATGGTTGTGAACATAAAGCTCTATTTTGGTCTCATCACTCCAAATTACAGTGTGCCAGAAGCTGTGAGGCATGTCAGGGTGTTGTCGGGCATATTGTAAACAGGCTTTTTTGTGGCATTGGCGCAGTAAAGGCTTCTTTCTGGCAACTCGACCATGCAGCTAATTTTTGTTCAAGTATCGTCGTATTGTGCTCCTTGAAACAACCACACCGTCTTTTTCCAGAGCAGCCTGTATTTCTCCTGAGGTTACCTGTGGGTTTTTCTTTGTATCCCGAACAATTCTTCTGGCAGTTGTGGCTGAAATCTTTCTTGGTCTACCTGACCTTGGCTTGGTATCAAGAGATCCCCGAATTTTCCACTTCTTAATAAGTGATTGAACAGTACTGACTGACATTTTCAAGGCTTTGGATATCTTTTTATATCCTTTTCCATCTTTATAAAGTTCCATTACCTTGTTATGCAGGTCTTTTGACAGTTCTTTTCTGCTCCCCATGGCTCAGTATCTAGCCTGCTCAGTGCATCCACATGAGAGCTAACAAACTCATTGACTATTTATACACTAATTGCAATTTAAAAAGCCACAGGTGTGGGAAATTAAACTTTAATTGCCATTTAAACCTGTGTGTGTCACCTTGTGTGTCTGTAACAAGGCCAAACATTCAAGGGTATGTAAACTTTTGATCAGGGCCACTTGGGTGATTTCTGTTATCATTATGATTTAAAAAGGAGCCAAACAACTACAGGTGCATCTCAATAAATTAGAATGTCGTGGAAAAGTTCATTTATTTCAGTAATTCAACTCAAATTGTGAAACTCGTGTATTAAATAAATTCAATGCACACATACTTAAGTAGTTTAAGTCTTTGGTTCTTTTAATTGTGATGATTTTGGCTCACATTTAACAAAAACCCACCAATTCACTATCTCAAAAAATTAGAATATGGTGACATGCCAATCAGCTAATCAACTCAAAACACCTGCAAAGGTTTCCTGAGCCTTCAAAATGGTCTCTCAGTTTGGTTCACTAGGCTACACAATCATGGGGAAGACTGCTGATCTGACAGTTGTCCAGAAGACAATCATTGACACCCTTCACAAGGAGGGTAAGCCACAAACTTTCATTGCCAAAGAAGCTGGCTGTTCACAGAGTGCTGTATCCAAGCATGTTAACAGAAAGTTGAGTGGAAGGAAAAAGTGTGGAAGAAAAAGATGCACAACCAACCAAGAGAACAGCAGCTTTATGAGGATTGTCAAGCAAAATCGATTCAAGAATTTGGGTGAACTTCACAAGGAATGGACTGAGGCTGGGGTCAAGGCATCAAGAGCCACCACACACAGACATGTCAAGGAATTTGGCTACAGTTGTCGTATTCCTCTTGTTAAGCCACTCCTGAACCACAGACAACGTCAGAGGCGTCTTACCTGGGCTAAGGAGAAGAAGAACTGGACTGTTGCCCAGTGTTCCAAAGTCCTCTTTTCAGATGAGAGCAATTTTTGCATTTCATTTGGAAACCAAGGTCCCAGAGTGTGGAGGAAGGGTGGAGAAGCTCATAGCCCAAGTTGCTTGAAGTCCAGTGTTACGTTTCCACAGTCTGTGATGATTTGAGGTGCAATGTCTTCTGCTGGTGTTGGTCCATTGTGTTTTTTGAAAACCAAAGTCACTGCACCTGTTTACCAAGAAATTTTGGAGCACTTCATGCTTCCTTCTGCTGACCAGCTTTTTAAAGATGCTGATTTCATTTTCCAGCAGGATTTGGCACCTGCCCACACTGCCAAAAGCACCAAAAGTTGGTTAAATGACCATGGTGTTGGTGTGCTTGACTGGCCAGCAAACTCACCAGACCTGAACCCCATAGAGAATCTATGGGGTATTGTCAAGAGGAAAATGAGAAACAAGAGACCAAAAAATGCAGATGAGCTGAAGGCCACTGTCAAAGAAACCTGGGCTTCCATACCACCTCAGCAGTGCCACAAACTGATCACCTCCATGCCACGGCGAATTGAGGCAGTAATTAAAGCAAAAGGAGCCCCTACCAAGTATTGAGTACATATACAGTAAATGAACATACTTTCCAGAAGGCCAACAATTCACTAAAAATGTTTTTTTATTGGTCTTATGATGTATTCTAATTTTTTGAGATAGTGAATTGGTGGGTTTTTGTTAAATGTGAGCCAAAATCATCACAATTAAAAGAACCAAAGACTTAAACTGCTTCAGTCTGTGTGCATTGAATTTATTTAATACACGAGTTTCACAATTTGAGTTGAATTACTGAAATAAATGAACTTTTCCACGACATGTTTTTGCATGATCAGTAATATTTTCAAAATCAATGTCAGAATTTCACAATTTCTGCCAGGGTATGCAAACTTTTGAGCACAACTGTATTTCTTCTCGTCATGTAGGGTTTAATGACAAGACAGTAAGTACACATCATATGCAGATGTATGAAAGGTGTGCGTCGTCTTCGGCCGGACATTAAACCCATGTTACCATCATGGGATTTATCTCTGGCTTTAGAAGCATTCAGCGAAGCTCTATTTGAACTATTGGAGGAAGCAGAAATAAAGATGGTTTCATATAAGAAAGTTTTATTGCTTGCTCTGATCACTATGAAGCGTGTTCGTGAGTTGCACGCATTTTCAGTTAACCCTGCATGTATCAGATTCACACAAATTTTCTCCAAGGTCACTTTATGCCCAAACCAGGCGTTTGTGCCCAAGGTGATTAAACCTGGCTATTCATGTACAGAAACAGAAATTCAAGCATTCTACCCTCCTCCGTTTGGTTCATCAAACAAAGAAAAATTGCATCACTTATGTCCGGTGAGGGCATTATAAATATATCTGAATAAGACGCAGAAAATCTATTTGTGTGCTTTGCAAGGCCAGTGAGGGGTAAGGCACTATCAAAACAACGACTCTCTCACTGGATAGTGGAAGCCATTAGGTTGGCTTATTCAGTGAAGGGATAGTTGTTATCAGGAAGCCTGAGAGCCCATTCTGCAAAGGGAATGGCTGCTCTTGGGCTTTATTCAAGGGAATCTCCATAGAGGATGTTTGTATGGCAGCTGAGTGGGCTTCCCCGCACACATTCGTGAGGTTCTATAAGTTGGATATCACAAGATCCGCTTCAACACAGGCAGTGCTGGAGGCACAGTCTTAAAAAAAAAGAAAAGAGAGATGGATAGACCTTAATAAGTCCAGGTGCCTTGATGGTAGGCCTATTCTGATGACTGAATAATATCTATATCCCACAGTGGTATCTATATCCCATTGTGAGATGTCGAATGAGTCAACCAAAAGAGAACTTTAGGTTACGGTTGTAACCCCAGTTCTCTGAGGGAGATGAGAGAGACATCTCACCAGAGGGTCCATTATTCATCCGCTCGGAAGAACTGTAATGTATGCCATTTTGGGCCAGTGCTACTGATTATATAGGGAAGGGGCAGAGCTTCCTTGGTGCACTGGCCAGCAGCCTGTTAAGCGTGATTGCATAGGGCTTCATGGATTACCACACAAGAGGCATGTCCCACAGTGAGATGTCTCACTCATCTCCCTCAGAGAACCGGGGTTAAAACTGTAACCTAAAGTTTTGGTATTGGGCTGGTTTTTGGACTGGTTTTATTGGTGCATATTTGAACCCAAAAAATGCTAAGTAATTTTACATTAAATAAAATACATCCTTTCATAAGTGTGCTTTTAGTTTTTTTAAAAGTATGAACTTGGCGCCCTCGTGTGGCGCCCCTATGCGTTGCATATGTTGCATACCCCATTTTTGCAGCCCTTTATGTTGCTAGTCTCTGTAATCTGTGTCGCTAGTGGATGTTCCCACTGCTGCTTTAAAAGGGTTATGACAAGCTATTTTTTTCTTCCCTGAGGTCCACTTATAATGTTAGTATAGTTTTTTTTTTTTTTTTTTTTTTTTTTTTGCACCAAAACAGTCATAATTTAGTCATATATAATAATTTTCCACCCTGTCTCTGGCTTTCTGTCTGAAAAGTTTGATTTCAAGCTATTTGGCCCTTTATGACTTCAATGTAAACGCCCACTGTTCTGATTGGCTAACATCATGTAGCCCTTCCAATATAGCCATATTTGAAACGCAATCCGAAGAAAATGAACAAACTACACCGCCGAGGGGAGGAGGGGCTCCTGGCCGACCGCCTGGAGAGGGAGACCCACTGCCAGGGGTGGGGGAGACCCTTCCGTCCACCAAAAACGCGGCAGAGCCAGAGGACTGCCTCCGATCCGCCTGGGGAGATGCGGCTGTCGTCCACTACGGCTACGGCGACATCAGAGAACCGGCGAGTAAATTATTATTGATTTATTTTTCTCTCTCCTCTCTCTCTCCCGCTGCCGCTCCGCGTTGGCCTTTCCCTCTCTTTTTAAATAGTAGTATTGTTTTAGTTGGGTATAATCACCGTTATGGTGTATAAGTATGTTTTTTTTTTGTAATTGTTGTTTCCCTCCCCCTGTCCCCTCCCAGATCCAGGAAGGCGGGAATGACCTGCCGGCAGACGGGGCCGGAAGGGCTCCCCGGCCTGAAAGTACGAGGGAGGAATGTGGCAGGGCAGAGGGCGGGGGCGGGCCGTGATTCTGCACACCCGGACCCTAATAGACTGATTAAGCCCGAGAGGGATAAGGCTGACCGGAGACAGCAGTTCGACAGAGAGAGAATTACAGGCAGCTGACCTGTATGTGTTTGGTTGTGTCTTTTTGTTTTAATTAATCATTAAATATTATTTATGTTGTCAAGCCAGTTCTCGTCGCCTCCTTTCCATTGAACTGTGGATGTGTACAAAAGACTAACAGTTAAAATTAGCACAGATGGGTGCAAAAAGGGTCCAGGATGCCTTCAGAGCAGCACAACAGCATGAGAGCAAACAAACAGCATGATGAAACAGAATGGGGGTCTCCTTTGTAGAGTAATAACATGGCATCTTCTAAAAGTGGAATGTATGATACCGGTCAAAGCCATTCATCTAGTGTAAAAAAATATTTAAATCCAGATGGCACATGAAGGTGTCCTGCGTAAGTCCCCTTTGTTGTAATCTCTCATGACAGGCCCATCTCTCTCCTCTTCACCTGTGCGAGTGTGACTGTCTGAGCACTAGTGGGCGGGGCCAGAAGCACAATGATGAAAACTAGGCGTTGATGTTTTGCTGAAGAGGCAGTCCTATGCAGATGTATTTGGTCCTTGTGATGTCACAAGTTCCACAAATTCCAAACCGGCCATTTCTAGAGCCTGGTTTAAATAAATGTTATTTTTCTATTAAAGAGGAAGATTTCAGTTCTGAAACTTACAGTATGTTTTTATAGTACAATGACCTCTTATATGTCAAAAGATCAAGGAAGATTTGATTCCTCATCCCATGACCCCTTTAATGTAATTGGTGGACTTGCACAACTGGCCATAGCTTTAGAAAATCTTATCACAGATTAAATATACTGTCAGTAAAACTAATATATCATTCTAATTTGACAAGGAATCAGTTATCTTGCCTCTAAAAATGAACAGTCTGCAAAGGAGAGGGTTTTATTAACAATCTGCAGCAGTGCTCAATGCATCATATCATGAACAAGATTAATTATCTTATCTATCAATATATGAATCAAACTCGCTAAGAATGACGACAGTTTATGATATGGTTTTCCACGCATTATCTTTTAAAAATTATATCTATGCTTGTGGTAACCAAAGGTGGGAGACTTGTGTTAAATGACTCGACTCAAGTCTGAATTGAGTCGCAAATTTAAGGACTTGTGACATGCTTGATTAAATAATGACTTGACTTTGACTTGAAGACCAATGACTCAAGACTCGACTTAGACTTGAAGTTGATGACTTAGCAATGATTTTTTTTTTTTTTTTTTCATGTTATGTGCTTTTATAACTAGTAATAAAATACTATTTTTAAAAAGAAAATTATTTTGACAACGATGAATTGATACAAAAAAATAAAAATAAAATAATTAACACTGGAACCACTCATCCTGGGGTTCCTTTAGCTGAAAATTCTTCGTCATTTACATAATTTTTGTTAAAACTGACAGATAATTCCAAATGCTGCCCATCATTTTGACAAATAATAATAAAAAAGAAACGAGCACTATTTAAACCTAGTGCATCTCTTTTTTATTTTTTTATTTTAACCAACTTTGCATGACTGCGCTCTCGCTCTTATCACTACCGAGCATGATAATGAAGTGCAAAAAATTATAAGAACAAAAAGAAAGAAAAAATCAGCACACCAGTTCTACCAACTATTATAGGCTACTTGAATTTAATCTAAGCACAAACACAACATTTCAAGCAGAATTCTCAGTTCTTTTACTGGTGTAGGGCGCCAGGAACAATCACACTCGGATTAGGCCGCAGCAAACGTGCCCAGTATAAGAACCACTCGAGCTTTGGGTGTACATGCTTCTCATCTGTGTCACCTTATGTTGATATCAGGAACACTGAAGAAGTTCTGTCAAGTTCTAGTGCATGTATGTGTACTACGTGCGTTTTAAAATGTTCAGATCGGATGGCTATTTCCTTTAAAAGCAGCATGTAAGGTTTAAACTCTTGTTTTAGTGCAGGTTTATTGAACATCTTGGTTTCACTAGACTCGTGCTTGGGGGAGTAAGAACAAAATATATATATATATATCCACTATCATGTAAATGCTGTATAACTAAGTTGAATTTATTGTTTGTCATTTACTGTTGGGGCTGTTGCAATCTACTGTCATGCAGATATAGATCAGTTTGTGTCATATGTCTGCTTGGATGCATGTTAAATGTTGCACTGTATTTTGCTGAGAGAACCTCATTTCATTTTGTTCATTGCTCTGCAATGTGTAAAAATGACAGTACACCTGACTTAATGTTCAGTGTTGTGCTGAAATCTTATTCTTCGCCAGATTTGTTCTACACACTTCCTGATTGATTCTTACCCCCACCCCTAACCATAACTATAGTAGGGAGTCATTGGTCACTATCCCTGAAGGCCACCCTTACACCTACCAATAAACATAACCATAACCATGACATCCTTTTACTTTGTCCCTGTGTGTCGCTGGGCTTTAATATACCTTAAGCATAAGATGCTTTGAATACAAAATGTCATGCAGGTGACAGGTGTTTCATTCATCTACAGTCTTTATATCCAACCTCTAATATTTAATTTCAAAAGTCCCAAGTTGCCAGTGTTCAAGTGTTTTTGTTATATTCAGGCATATATTCAATACGTATTTACCACTGTTTATTCACCTTTTATTTTCTGTCTATAAACTGATTTTAATTTTGGAAGTTTTACACATTCATACCTCATGCCATTGGAACTGTAACCGGCAAACATGAGGTTATGAACATTACGTCACAGAGCAAGTGTACAAGTAGTGCAGGTGTTCTGACAATCTGTGCTACCTGCTCAAGATGTGCTACCAGCAGTAACAATGTAACAGTGATATGTAAAGTTAAAACATGGGTAGCACATGTCGGGAGGCAAGGGAGAACCTGTAGGTATGTACTACAACAGCATGAAATGTGTTAAAAACCTAGGGAGCACATCTTGTCAGGCAGATAATATCTATCAGGATGTGCTACCAGCATAACTATCAGAAAGTGTGATATGGTGTGAGGCTGTACTAAGCCCTAATCCCAACCCTAAAACTTTGCGAATATAGCGTTGGTAGCACATCCTGATAGGTAGCATATATTTTCAGGACACAGGCACAGTATCTCCTTAACATGAAGTTATCTTTTCTCTTTCTGTGTGTTTGTGTTCTATGCCATGACTGACCTGAAGGTGTACTCTGTGATGCTGCTATTGAGTGTGGCTGTGCGAGGTCCACTCCCATCTGCAGGCAACAGGGACACTCGGGCCTGACTGACTGCAGCTTGACGGCCAACCTGCACCAGCCACCGCAGCCATACCTGAGAGGATGACACATTCACTACCTCCAGCTGTTCCACCTTACGTGGCCCTAACAAAGACCAAGAGAGTAAGAGCCTATGAGTACATGTACGTGTTCTTCAGCAACACATTTTGATTTTGAACAACAGCAAATCAACATTTTAAGATAAATCGTACTCATTTAGAATACATTATTTTCTTAAGGTACCACCTTGTGGTGCAATAATGCAAGGACACCACATATTGTGTCAGCGCGTTTGGGTTTGAATAATGAGTTATATTTTAATAATGTGAAAAAAGGGGGCCTGGGTAGCTCAGTGAGTATTGACGCTGACTACCATACCCTTAGAATCCATGGTGTGCTGAGTGACTCCAGTCAGGTCTCCTAAGCAACCAAAATTGGCCCAGTTTCTAGGGAGGGTAGAGTCACATGGGATAACCTCCTCGTGGTCGCTATAATGTGTGGTTCTCACTCTCGGTGGGGCACGTGGTGAGTTGTGTGTGGATGCCACGGAGAATGGTGTGAACCTCCACACACGCTACGTCTCCGCGGTAACGCACTCAACAAGGCACGTGATAAGATGCGCGGTCTCAGACGCGGAGGCAACTGAGATTTGTCCTCCACCACCCAGTTTGAGGCGAGCCACTATGCCACCACGAGGACTTAAGAGTGCATTGGGAATTGGGCATTCCATATTGGGGAGAAAAGGGGAGAAAGAAAAAAAATAAAAAAAATAATAATGTAAAAAAAAAAAGGGGGTGGGGTGGGATCTGCCCCACCTATATCTGTGGTCACGAGCCACTACTGCCTAGCATCTTTTTCATATACCACAAACATAATGGACCATTAAAGGACCATAACCAGCAAACATTTAAGAAAACAGACATTTAAAGAATCTATTGAAAACTATAAGCAATGGGCCCAAATCCTGAAAAAACTGTAAGAAAACAGGATGTGATATCATCACCAAGTAGGCTCACAAAAAAAAAAAAAAATTTGTTCTCACTTGTGCGGATGAGAGCAAAAGCGGGCTGGCTTATGTCCTTGCTGTTGGTGTTGCGTTTGATAGAGAAGGTAGAGATGTTGTAAAGCTGTCCAGGGTTCAAGCCCTGTAGCACGTATGTAGAGTGCTGCTTCTCCAGGAAGTCTGTCTTCTTTGGTCCACGACCAATGGGAGCAAAGGCAACGGCAAACCCACTGATCAAATTCTGAGTGGCATCTGACTGGTCCCAGCGTAACTCGACTTCATTTTCTTCTACCCGTAACACACGCAGGCCAGAGGGAGGCAACAGGTCTGAGAACAGTGGGGGTATGACAAATCAAATTGCTGGTACAGGCAAAAATAGTTTTTAACAGTAAAACGTTTTTAGTTAAACAGAACACACAAACTCAGAATTTCACTTTATCTTCATATCTAATTTGTTTATAAATAGCTTCCACTTACACCTAAAAAAAGAATTAAAATGAATAGATATAATTTGAAACTGAATAATGGATGATCAGGTGCTGACCTCTCTCACAGTCTCTCCCTGTGTGGCCCACCCTGCAGGCACAGCTGTAGTTCCCCCTCCTATCACTCCAACAGATGCCTCGGTTCCCACATGGCTGCAGTACACAAGGGTTCTCCACTAGACGGCAACAGAGGACCAATCAAGACCTTAGATTTAAAGCACCCTGTCTGATAAAGGTACAGAACTCAGATAATGATCTCAAAGTTCAAGAGAAACCGTTTCCACTATTTACGGTCAAAAAAGTAATAATATTTTTGTCTGTGAAGGTTTTGATTGATCCAGGCAAAGTTAAAATTTATAAAATGTAATGCATAATTTTTGTCAAATTGTTAAGTTATCCTTAGTTATAAAGTCTCATTGCTTTTAAGTAAAATAACAGTGGAATAATTTTAAGTTTATTCTTATGTAATACTCTTTATCAACCATAACGTCAGCAGAAATCTTTATACAGTACATCTTGTTTTTATATATATAGACTGGTGCCCAAAAGTTTGGAATAATGTACAGATTTTGCTGTTTCGGAAGGAAATTGGTACTTTAATTCACCAAAGTGGCATTCAATTGATCACAAAGTATAGTCAGAACATTACTGATGTAAAAAAACAGCACCATCACTATTTGAAAAAGTTATTTTTGATCAAATCTAGACAGGCCCCATTTCCAGCGGCCATCACTCCAACACCTTATCCTTGAGTAATCATGCTAAATTGCTAATTTGGTACTAGAAAATCACATGGTACTATATAATCACCATTATATCAAACACTGCTGAAAGCTATAGACTGGCATGTCTTAAGGTCCATTTTAGGTCAAAAATGGCAAAAAAGAAACAGCTTTCTCTAGAAACTCATCAGTCAATCATTGTTTTGAGGAATGAAGGCTATACAATGCTTGAAACTGCCAAAAAACTGAAGATTTCATATAAAGGTGTACACTACAGTCTTCAAAAGCAAAGGACAACTGGCTCTAACGAGGACAGAAAGAGATGTGGAAGGCCAGATGTATAACTAAACAAGAGGATAAGTACATCAGAGTCTCTAGTTTGAGAAAGGGATGCCTCACATGTCCTCAGCTGACAGCTTCATTGAATTCTACCCGCACAACACCAGTTTCATGTACAACAGTAAAGAGAAGACTCAGGGGTGCAGGCCTTATGGGAAGAATTGCAAAGAAAAAGACACTTTTGAAACAGAAAAATAAAAGGTTAGAGTGAGCAAAGAAACACAGACATTGGACAACAGATAATTGGAAAAGAGTGTTATGGATCTTAAACCCATTGAGCTTTTGTGGGATCAGCTAGACTGTAAGGTGCGTGAGAAGTGCCCGACAAGACAGCTACACCTATGGCAAGTGCTACAGGAAGTGTGGGGTGAAATGTCACCTGAGTATCTGGACAAACTGACAGCTAGAATGCCAAGGATCTTGCAAAGTTGTCATTGCTGCACATGGAGGATTTTTTGATGAGAACTCTTTGAAGTAGTTTAAGAAGTTCTGAATTTAAAAAAAAAAAATTGTTTCTATTTGTAATAGTAATTTTTCACGTTACTAATGTCCTGACTGTACACTGTGATCAGTTGAATGCCACTTTGGTGATTAAAAGTACCAATTTCTTTCCATAAGAGCAAAATCTGTACATTATTCCAAACTTTTATATATATCCAAATATATATATATATATACAGTGGCAAGAAAAAGTATGTGAACCCTTTAGGATTATCTTGTTTTTCTGCATTAATTGGTCATAAAATGTGAATTTCATAAGATATCTTGATAATCTTGGGAATTCATTTTTCCCTCGATGATGGCAATCGGTCCTGTCCCCGAAGCAGCAAAGCAGCCCCAAATCATGATGCTTCCTCTGCCGTACTTCACCACTGGGATGATGTTTTCATGTTGGTATGCGGTGCCCCAAACAATTCAACCTTATTTTCATCAGTCCACAAAAAATTTTTCCAGTAGCGTTGTGGAATATCAAGGTGGTCTTTGGCAAATTTCAGGCGCACAGCAATGTTTTTGTTGGAAAGCAGCAGCTTCCTTCGTGGTGTCCTGACATGGACACCATGCCTGTTTAATGTTTTCCATGTAGTAGACAAAGAGGCTAACCAGTTCCAGTGATTCCTTCAAGTCTTTATTTGTCACTCTTTTTACCTCATTGAGCATTCTGTGGTATGCCCTTTGAGTCATCTTGGCTGGACGGCCACTTCTAGGGAGAGTAGCCACAGAACTAAATTGTCTCCATTTATAGACAATTTATCTAACTGTGGACAGATGAATATCTAAGCTCTTCGAGATAATTTTGTAAACCTTTCCAGCTTTATGAAAAGCAATAATTCTTGATCGTAGGTCTTCTGAGATCTCTTTTTTGCGATGCATGGTTCATGTCAGCAGATGTTTGTTTTGAATAACAAATTCAAATATGTGAGTAGTTCTTTATTTTATTTTTATTTTTTTATCCCCTTTTCTTCCAATTTGGAATGCCCAATTCCCACTACTTAGTAGGTCCTCGTGGTGGCGCGGTTACTCACCTCAATCCTGGTGGTGAAGGACAAGTCTCACTCCGCATGTGGAGGCTCATGCTACTCTCCACGACCCACGCAGAATTTACCACGCGCCCCATTGAGAGTGAGAACCACTAATCGCGACCACGAGGAGGTTACCCTATGTGACTCTACCCTCCCTAGCAACCGGGCCAATTTAGTTGCTTAGGAGACCTGGCTGGAGTCACTCAGCACACCCTGGATTCAAACTCGCGACTCCAGGGGTGGTAGTCAGCATCAATACTCGCTGAGCTACCCAGGCCCCACGTTTGAGTAGTTCTAACCCACACCTCCAATCTCATTTCATTAATTTAATGCCAGATTTGCCAACTCCTGACTCTCATTAGCCTAGGGGTTCACATACTTTTGCCAACTTACACTGTAAATGTTTGAATGATGTATTTAATATGTACAAGAACAATACAATAATTTGTGTGTTATTAGTTAAAACAGATTGTTGTTGTTTTTTTCCATTATTTTAATTTAGACATAAATGCAGGTAATTCCAAAGGGTCCACATACTTTTTCTTGCCACCGTATATCACTAATTTTCATTTGAGCCAAATTAAATATGGCATTTACCCTGACTAATGTCCATGATCACTCTCTAATTTACTGTACACTCTTTAAATAGGAATGTGTAATAAATGGTTAACATACATGTCTGACAGCGCTCTCCAACATATCCCTCTTTACACACACACAGGTGGTTCCTCCTGTAACCACGACACACACCTCCATTCAAACAGGGATTTGGCTCGCATCCATCCTGTTCTGCAGAACAAACACACATCTGTATCATAAGATGGGAAATCCTTCATTCTGAGAGGTTGGCTGCCTGCATGAGATACAGTAGGTGAAAAGATTTGTATTTCTCAAATCAAATTCAAGTCAGGATCAAAGTTGAAATCTATGTATACAAGAACAACAAAGGCCCAGAATCATTCTGAAAAATAAGTTGGAAATCAGGTTGTTTAACTCTTGGTGTTTTTAGCTTATCAAAAACAGGTTGCTTTTCCTATCTATGGTTATCATATTGTAGCACACGCATATGCAAGTTTCAGAGTTTCAAAGATTATTGCTATAGTACAAGTTACAAGCATACATTTTCCAGTAGATACTCCTAAACCTACCCTAAAGCTGCAGAACAATCACCTCAGGTTATATGTTTCCTGATAATGTTACCTATCTCACAGTCCTGTCCAGCATAGCCCAGCTGGCAGTGGCAGAAGTAAGAGCCAGGATGATCCTCACATGTTCCTCTGTGCTTACATGGCTCAGAAATGCATTCATCAATATCTGCCAAAACAAACACACATGCAATATGTCCAATCACATGCGATATGTCCAATCAAACACAAATCTGAACTCAAGGCATGCATGCCAGATTTTAACACACTTGGCTGTCAATAGTACTGTTCTAAAACCAAGTGGGCTGCCTTCTGCCTAGGCAGCTGCCTTCTATGGCAGCATTATAATTGACATGGATTCTCATTAGTGGCTGATTTGGAACCCTCTACATAGGTGGCAACTCTGTGCACCACACAAATAGCTCTCCTCCTGAGAAGCACATGGAAGATTCGACACACAATTGATTTGAATACAGGTAATGTGAAAGGAATGATGCAATACTCTAATGAGCATACATTTGGACATGGCACACACATTTTGGGGAAAAATATGCAGTTTTCTATTATTTTAAACTATTTTTATCGATACCTTTCAGTATTGAATGGATTATAAGTATATCTTGGATTTATTTTTTCACCGAGTTCATCACAGTACAATTTGGGATTGCCTTCTCTGTGAAGGATGCATACAAAGCTGCATTTGAATTTTGCCAAAATGAGGTATCTGAGGAGGCAGCCTAATTAAGTTGCCTAACTTTTAGAATAGAGTGCAAAAGTCTGGCTTCGGAAGTAAAAATCACATAAATATTTTCCATAGAAAAAATAGAAACATTTAAAGACAGACTTATCATGAGCTCCGAGGTTGTTCATCAATGGTATATGTTTTCACTGAAGCAATCAGTCTGCGATATTTCAGCTAAAAATCGTGTTTGATTGTGGAATTCCTGGTGAACATCTACATAACCCATGGTCCAGCAGAGAAAGCTTTTCCAATCAGAAACTGCAGCCAACAAAGCCTGCGAAACAAGCCCAGGAGCAATTGCCCACTCCCATGATGTACTGTGAATGACTTAATAGAGTGTGTCTCCCTTCAACCCTTAAACTACTTATGTTTGTACATGTCTTAATATTTTGCAATACATGTAAAATATATTGTTTTTATACTTCCAAAAATCAAGTTTAATATATTTCCATCATTTTTAATTTGACTCTGTCATTCGTGAGTGGCATTTTCGTCCGTGCTCTTATGAAAGACGGTATGTACACAGTCTCGTACCAATGTCTTTTTGTCCAATTTTCAAATACTTTTTTTGCCTTGAAACAAAGTTTGTAATGTTCTGATTCATCTCGGAGCTGGTTGGTTTGGTTCATGGCTTACAACTCTTTTATGGATTTTTTGAAAAGCCTATGCAAAAAATTAATGGGAAAAATACTTCCGGAACCCAGATGGCTGAAAAGTGGGGGGCACTGTTGCGCTCCATAGGCTTTGCATCAGGATTGCACCAATGATGCCTTAAAATGCTGCCTTTGGAGACAGCTCACTAGCTTTTGGAACAGAGCTAATAAGTATAACGTCATAATGTTTATTTATGAGATAAAGAATGAACAAGAGATGTGCAGTGAGTTACCTGTCTGACAGCGCTGGCCGGTAAAACCATCCTCGCACTCACACAGGTAGGAGGCAACCCTGTCACGACAAGTTCCCCCATTCATACATGGCTGAGACAAACACTCGTTTATCTCTGAGGAGAAACACATGGTTTAAGTTATAAACATATACTGTATATCACAGCACATAAAATCGGAATGCTTCATGAAAACAGAGTGACCCAGCTTCTTTCTGACCTAAGTATTTACACTGAAATTCCAAGAACCAACACTGCATGTTAATAAAGCAGTATCACCAGAGCAAGACTGCTGTATGTCGAGTTATCAGCATCACTGTAATTTGGCCGAGTGACGCAGGTAATCACAGCCGTGCTGATAGATGGACAATACAGCATGATTGCGAGTTTGATATTGCTTTTATACAACAGATCAACGAACGGGTAAATAAATAAATGAAGTAGGGAAAAACAAAGGACTGTCCCCTGTTTGTGGAACTACTTTCTCTCTCCACAGATTCAGAATCTGCCATTGCTAGTTCGAAAGATGCGCCCAAGCCTCCGTTACTAATTCGAAAACTTCTCTTTAGCACAAGTAACAAAAGCTTGGGCTTTTTCTAACAAGTTATTGGAGAAACAAGGAAGTGTGTGTGTGTGCGTGTGTGTGTGTGTGTGTGTGTGTGTGTGTGTGTGTGTGTGAGAGAGAGAGAGAGAGAGAGAGAGAGATTACCATGTAGTGATGAACAGTAATGCAGCAGTTGTTAGTTTAACTATTTTCCTCAGCTGTAGTGTAATAGTAATCTGCTCCGATCATGGAGTGATGCTGCCATACATGCTATCAGAATTATCCTACAAGTATTTTACTCACGTTCAAGTGTTTTGTTGTTGGAGAGAAAACATGGAGGATGTCAGTTTCTTATTTTGACACAGACACAGAAAGCGTTTTCTCCTCCACCATGTTGAAAGTTTGTCTCCTCACAACTTGGAAACTTGTGTCAGGTGCCCTGAGCGTGTTTGATTCATTTGTGTGTTGCGACTCTTTAGCTGTGATAAGTCTTAATACTGAAGCTGTTAGTTAAACTCTATTTCTCAGCTATTGTGTAGTAGTAATCTGAGCGATCATGGAGTGAGAGACGAATCCAGATTACTTCAAAGAAATTTGCTCACTGACTGATGACACAATTATTTTGTGTTCAAGAGCTCTGAACTGTATACCACACTACTAAAAGGCCTGAAAACTTTCTGTTAGAACCTCAACAGCCAACTTAACAAATATTACGTAACTTGGTTTCCAACTACAATTTATTTTAGAGTTTATTTTCTCCTTGTTTGACATACAATAGACTCAGCTCTTCTTCCCAGCATTCCAAACCAACCAACCAACCAACCATTTTTGAAAGTCAGTTTCAGGGCGGCAAGGTTGATGCCTCTTGAGCAATTTTAGGCAACGAGGGTTTTGAATATACAGTAAGCTTCCACTAACCTTCACAGACAGGAGGCTGGCTCCAAGACCCCTGGCCGCTGCAAATGCTCTGGGTGGCCCTGGGGAGGGGAGTGTAGCCTGGGTGGCATGCATAAAGAGCCGTGGATCCTGAGGTAGTGGTGGAATATTGCACTTCTGCATGCTTGACTTTAACAGGAGGGCCACAGTCCAAACCTGCAGTGTGCACAAAGTAAACAGAGAAGGTGTCATTTACAGGCAATGAAAGAAGCCTTCTTTATTAAAAATTAATCATCTTTTTTCCTTTTAATGGATCATCTATCATTTGCAGTGAATCAGGTTTATTAACCATAAACAGAAACACCAATTCTAATATAAGAATGTTTACTTTGTTTTTAAGTTATTTGCCATTATTACAACAAAAAATACAATAAAACACTGAAGCAGCTCATGTAATTCTAGCTAAATTAGCATCTAACCAAAGCATCCAAAAAGGAATGTAACTTGCATTAATGAAGTTATTTCAAAGTATAGAGAACTTAAAACCTTTGCACCAACATAATTGGCAAAAATTAATATGAACATACTATGATTTTCATCACTCATCATGACAGCATACAGCAAATACACTGAATAGTAATATGATCATACCTTTACCTAATGAGACAAAAATCTGAATAATCTGGCCCAATACATCTGTTAATAAACATAAGGTTTTAAATCATAACCATATTTTTACAACACTTACAGAGGAACCCCACTGACAAAGCTATATAACCATATTGCAGCATTTAAAAAAACACTATGAAGCAAAACACAGTGAGCAGAGGCAGCAAAATATATGTCTCTTTTTCCTTTTCAAAATAAATTATTGCTTTTCCCTAAAACATAAAGAACAACCAGTCTCACTTTACCTAATCCACATGGCCACATTTATAGCCACAAGCAGATCCATAAATAGAGAGAGAAGCTGTAAAAACATTCTTATTGTGAAATGTTTTAGGTGACAAGGGGATGGTATTTCAAATTATCATGGAACAGCAGGAAACAAATTTAACCCCACCTCATGGAAAACCTTGTAGAACCAGCAGTAACACGGAGACCTGACACAGCAGAGTTATTACCCCTGTTCAGAGAGAGTATCAAATGCACTGAGGACTTTATCCAGCTCAATCTCTGGGGAGGTGAGACACAACCCCGCTTTACAGCAGGAACTGGCACCTGCTGCTTCTTCCTGGCATCATACGAATGAAGATGGATGACTGCTCTTCTCATCCTAACATGCCTATCAATTACACCTAAATGAATGAATAGTGACCACCGTAAAGTAAAAGAGCTTGTTTGAGTACCTGATTCCTGTTGTGTTAGCGAACAGCTCAGTGTAACTAATGGGAGGTAAAAACAGAGACTGATTACCTTCCAAAGCCGGATTGGATTCTCTGTTGATCTCGCAGTGTCTTCCTATGAAGGATGGGGAGCACTCACATTTGTATTTACCAATGTAGTGGAAACAAGTTCCCCCATTCAGACAGGGACTGGAAGCACAAGGGTCAGGCTTTCCTAAACAAAAAGTATTGGATGGTTAAAAGAGTTTTATGTTCATGTGTGTATGCTTATTTATAGTGTGCGTTTGCACATGTACTTTTAAGGGGTTAAAAAGAAAATATGATTATGTGTGTGCGCCTCTGTACAAGGTCAACATGTGTGAGAAATCATTGATCATTACAGTAGCACGAGAAAGAGAGAAACAGCTTTCCATGCATGTGCCAGGGTAAGTTGTTTTTTCCTACATATGAGGAATCCAAGAGTTGAACAAACTCCAGCAAATTGGATCGTTTCACAAGGCCAAGCAGTTGCACAACTTTAATGTGGGACAAAGTTGGGATAATGAAAATCCAGAGATGAAAAGCCTCTTGGCTTTTGAATAACTGCTTTCTTTGCGGGGTTTTATGGCACTCTGTGTGCGGAAATGCCATTTTCCAAACATGAAGCAGATTAGGCTCTTATTCCTTTTGACCAGAAAAGTGCAGAGGAAGGGGTGAATGAGGACTGTGACATCCCCTGGTTGCTCACTGCTGGCTAAGAATTTAATATGCTTGCACTCACTTACGCTTGACAGCTAACAAGCCTCTTTGTATCAAAGACATTGTTTGAATAAATAATACTAATACATTGACTAATACAGTAACATTTTATTATTTACATTTATTCAATAACAAAAAAATTATTGCAAAATTTTATCTGTAGCTAGCTACACATGTCATATAAACACTGAACAACACTGATTAACTGAGTCAAGGTTTCATAAGACCTTGTGATGGGGCCCATTTTTCCCACATTTTTTGGAACCTAGTCAACTTGAATATTGTATCATTGTAATATAATACTGAATAATAATAATAATGGTTATTATTACTACGTTAAGAAATGATAGAAATATATTACAATTGTATTATAATAACTAATAAAAACTATTTGTGGCGGAATGATCTGCCCCTCCGGCTCGTCATCGTCGCCCCACCACTTAGGGCCGCCCTTCAGCCAGGCTAACGACGGGAGTTGGGCAGGAGAGCGAGAAGAGGGGCATAATTAATAAGCCTCATTTAGTCAGCAGTGAATGAAGCACACCTGATGGGAATAATGCTTAATCACTGCTGTCTTTAAAACGCAGAGTGCACCTCTTCTCGGGGAGCCGGCTTCAAATCTCCACGTGTGCACACACTGGCATCCTCGCACGCCCAGGACCAGAGCTGGGAGGGTTCGGAGCTGGACGAGATGGTGTGCTGCCGGACCCGTTCCTCGGACCCCCGGACGCGTTGATGAGTCAGCTCACGTTGCCGCCGACGGGCTAAATGCCGGGCCGCCTTCTCCTCATGCTTGCCGTGGGCCTGGGAAGACAGGCTGCCAGTGACTTTGCCGCCCCTCGCGCCGTGGACTTTGGAGGGGAGCGTGAGCGGCCGACTGACCCAGCCCGTGCCTGGGATATCCTATGGACACTACCCCGCCCTTCATGGAGCCCTGTTTCACTGCGAGGATGCCAGATTCCCCCTTTATTATGAACACTATTCCCCCTTGGACACTTTATTACCCCTTTTGGACATTTTACGTTTATTACTGTTTCCAATAAATGCCTCTCCGAGGCTTGACACGACACCCACTGTGTCTGTCTCTTGCTCACCCTGCCACATATTATTTTTATTTATACAAGTAATATTTCTCTGATCGTTTCTTAATGTGGCAATGCTATGGGATCTGGTTAGACCCTCAAGATGCTCTCCTCTTCTGTCATAGGGTTGTTTTAGATTTGCATAGTAACTTGTGGCCAATTAAAGTACATTTTGAGTGCTGTAAATATAACAAGCTCAGCACACATTACCAAACTGAATCGAATGCAACACATCTGTTATTATGTGCACAAGATGAAATTCGTGGAGCGAGCACAGAACCGCCTCACGTGTGCTCCGAATAGAGCAGCTCATGAGCAGTGCGTGCAGACTGTTTGATTAAATCACAGCCCTTTGTGGTTTAACATTCACAAAAGGTCACATCTTGATTTCTGTTTAATTTCGATGGATCATTCAGCCCTACACAATGTAATAGAAAGACGTGTTGTTTTTGTGGTATTGAGGCACGTGCTCTTTTTATCTCATCACATTCAATTCAGAATGCAAGCTCACAACTTGGGTATCATTCTTTTGTTGCGTTGCTGGAGAGCTACTTATTGTGTTGAAAAGATGGACTTTAATATTCATTAAGACATCTTTTTTGTTCCGCATAAGAAATGATAGAATTTTCATTTTTGGGTGAACAATATTTTGGACACTAAATACTCACCCACTTCACAGTGTTTCCCTGTAAAGCGGTAGGGACACACGCACCAGTAGGTGTCAGCTTCTTCTTTACAAGAGCCTCCATTACGACAGGGACTAGAGGCACAGATACTTAATCTGACTGAGGGGGAAAAAATGCAATAAATCAAAGCTCTATGTACCTGCAAAAAGGCAAAATGGCAGCTGAAAGGATATGTGGTGCATTACACACCATGATATAAAATGATTGATTTACTGAGGATCTGCCTTCCTTTTGATGTAAGCATGCAAAGACAAAATATGAACAAGGATGGCCGATCTAACATACCTCTTTCGCAATGCTTGCCTCTGAAGCCATGCTTGCACTCACAGATGTAGCCTCCGTCTCGATCATAGCAATACCCTCCATTCTGACACGGTGAGGAATCGCAGGCTGATCGGGGCTGTACTGAAAAACACACACACCGACTTCACCACGTTCCTTCACACCAGGTGATTGTTTTCACCGCTCACTGGTAACTTTTATTTGCGTGTGCTGGAATTATTTTATTTAAATGCACACTGCAGCATAGATCCTCTGTGTACTTTAATGGCCAAGTTGAAACATTACCTGCATGTTATGTCAACATACAAATAAATCTTTCTTTTCTCATTTCCTCAACATAACATCTGCATTGCATTGGCAGCATTTACCATCATGACAGCTTGGCACAGTATTTGTTTATTTGTCATGGAGACATGGCCCTCCCTTTACGGCTGTCCAGGGCTCTTACCATATGGATAGAAATCCTTGTGGTCAAAGTCGGCACCGGTTTGGCAGGTGCAGAGGTACGTGCCACCATACTCTAAACATGGGCCTCCATCAGGACACGGTCTGCCGTTACTACAGGGTGTTTGTGTTACTTCTAAGGAGTGAAAAATATTGTTCATGAATTTATAAATTAATTTTAAAATACAAATTCACCAATATTAATTGTGAAAAACTATTGTGTGAAACAATGTAGTTGTGTACATTCTTGAGTGGATACAGTTTTGTCAGGTAACCAACACAGCATATAGCAGCAGTGACCTTTACTTTACAACTGATATTGTTGAATCTGACTGATGTCTTCAGCAACACCACATTTATCACTTTTAACCAAGTTTTGAGGAGCCTTTTACTAGGGGTGTAAAAATGCATCTATCAAAAATGGATCTGTCAAAAAACAAAAAATCAGATGCATCGATTAAAGAATTTAATAATCGATTATCATCACTATATTAATAACGAATGTGACCGTCTCATATTATTACACAAGCCTTCTCGCAACAGACACGGAGTGGAGTATGCGAGATTGAAGGGAAAGTAAGTGCACTTTGAAATAAAAAAAGATTATGGTGCTGAGTTCACCCCGCAAAGATAAAATGGATGGATGGATTGATGGTATTGATGCTGAGTTGAGCCTCGTTCACACCGCCAGCGACTTTGTAGCTTGGTTTCACTAGACTCTGCAGTCTGTCACTAGTGGGCGTTCTCAAGCCAGCCACTGGCGACAGGTGGGCGTTCCCAGTGCTAGTTGCCTAGGAAACGTAATTAGCCGATGTCATGCCATGTTGTCAACACTGTTAATATTGAAAAGGTAATATTACATGTTAATCAATGCAGTAATTAAACTTACTGGGAATGCCCACAATCCCTGACACATCTTTCCATGCATAATTAAAAAAAAATACATCCCTGTATGAAGCCAGAGACATATCATATAAAACAGGAAAATTGCTGACCACTAAAATAAATTTTTCCTCCATCTTCCCATCTCGACACTCCACTCCACTGACAGCAGACGGGTGACGTAAGCTCCGCTGTCTTGTCTCTCATCTGTAGTTGCTTGCAACTGTTGCTCGTCATTTGCATAAATTAGAAATTTTCTCAACTGGCGATCTCTGTCGCCAATGGCCGTGGCAGCTCATGTCACCGGAAGTCGCTGTGCTCTCATAGAAAATGAATGGGATCGTGTCACTTGCGGTGTGAACGGGGCTTTAGGCTTTCTCTGTCATTATTCAAAATGTTTTTCATTCATCTGACCAAATAAGTTTATTGTTTTTGCCTTCTTCCCCGATTATGATATATTATGTTAATATTGCTTTTGTATCTCCATAAAATGTGTAATTTCCCAATAAATTAATCGTTCCAAAATAATATAATCGGATCAGATCTAATCGTGACCAAAGTTCAGATTTAAAGATGCATTGTAATCGTTAGGTAAAGAATCGTAATTGAATCGAATCATTGTCAGAGCAAATTGTTACACCCCTACCTTTTACACATGGAACAATAAAGGAGATGGCATCCCTCTAAATAAAGATCAGCAAACAACAAACTATGTACACGTGAATGAAAATGGACAGCCCAAAGATTTGGTTTTTGTTGAGAAAAACAAAATTTTGAAAAGTGTGTTTTCCTTTGCAGTTAATACATACCAAACTGACAGTAGAGTCCAGTGAAGCCTGTCGGACATTCGCAGGTGCCATTCACATCAGCACAAACTCCTCCGTTCTGACAGGGACACTCCTCTGTATGGATTTGAATGTGAAGTAGAGAGAAAGAGACAGACAAAGAGAGACTGTAAGAGTTGCGTATGCTCTTGCTGTTAGTTGGAAAGAGGTCAATGTAGTTTTCACTGTGCTGGATAAGTAAACATTCTAACCATTCTCAAATATGCTGCTCTTTCTTCACATCAGTCAAATTGGCACACAGTGTAAATACAGAGGAAGCACATGTGTGGGAATGTTACAATCTGTGTGTGTGTGTGTGTGTGTGTGTGTGTGTTTAGCACTGTGGAGGGATTTTTTGTACATTATTAACTTTTTCATGGGTCAGTCTTTCCCACAACTTTTCCCACACAGTTCATAGTGTGCTGCATGATCGTAAGTAGGTATTCAGTATGGCTTTGCTGTACAAATTGGAAGTTTTTATTTTCCTCTTTCCCCAGTAATTGCAGCAGCGGATCAAAGTAAGTAGCTGTATCACTGTTAAATTGCTTCCTTTTGAAGTCCAGGGGGCTTGCGTGAGGGTGTTATTTTTCTGATAATATGGAACATGTTTTTGATAAACATGTTTAACCCTGAGGGCAATTAATAGATTGTTAATTTGTTGTCTATAAGGCCGGCGTCTTTCATCTCTGTGCCCTATTAGACACTCCTGGGTTCTGCCTGTGAGCTGCTACCTCCTCTTCCTTGGAGGACTGCATGACTTTTTCCATTACACTTTCCAAGTCAGTCGGGCAGGAAGGTATTCTGGAGATTTAAGAGAGTCTATATAAGCGTTGATAGTTATTTCAGCTCAAGGGTGAGGAGTAGTGTGAATTTGCCATTGCTCACATACTCTTGCATGAGTGCTATTAAACCAAGGGAGGGGGACAAAGTGTGCAGTTGACACAGTGACCCTGTGAGCAGACCTTGCCTTTCATTTAAAAAATGCACTTACCTTTTCAAAAGTATGAAAAAACAAACAAACACAAAGACGTACACAGTGTGATATCACACCAACATTGATCAATGGAGGAAAGTCAGCACAGTAGTGTGACAGGTGAACGTATTATGTGATGTGGCTTTGACATTATGCAATCATCATCTCCTTGATTGAGGATGAGAATGTAGTACATCATATCATCTTCATATCCCCAGCCAATGGAGATTTGTGGTTGGATGTCAGCACTTCCAAATACATCTCACCTGCTTTGTTGCAGTGGAAGTGAATTCCAAACATTAGGATTGTCTCATAAAAGAGAGGCCCTTTTAAGTCTAGACAGGAGCCCTTCCTCTTGTTGGTAAAGTAGTAAAAAGTGCCGTGAAGCAATTATTTACAACATCAAGCGACTTGCTGCAAGGTCTGAGCAGTAAACTTGGTGAGGTTGTGTAGGTTTGGATAATTATGCTCATCCATCACGGCTGCATGGTCTTCTCAGGCAGCGCTCCAAATTCCTGTGGGATGGTGCTGTCTGCTTCACTCTCTTCTGTGCCATGTTCCTGCCCAACAGCCTGAGGAGAATTGCTGCTGTGGTTAAAAAGGCTCAGAGTACTCTACCTTCACAATCGTCACCATAGTAGCCAGGGATGCAGGTGCAGTTATAGTTTCCAGGGCCAGTGTACTCGCAGATTTTATGCTTTTCACATCCCTCCCCATCACATGGAGCTGCAAGTCAAATATACCATTTATTTGGTCTTTAAAGAAACCAAAAAGGGATTTTAGACAAGCTTAACAACAACTTGAAGGACATTTATTTACCTGTCTGATTTGTAGCATCTGTAGTAGAGGACTTTTCAATGACAACCAACTCTGTGTTAGGGAAAAATAAAGTAGATAGTACAGATATTACAAAGGCAGCTTTTCACTTTTTCAATTTCTTTGTTTTGGTCCCAGATGGAAAATGTTACAGGAAGCCAAATAATAAAAAATAAAAGAAAGAAAGAAAGAAAGAAAAATAAGTGGATGGCTGTGTAAACATCTTCTATCATTAAATATTTTTTTCATTGCAAAGGGAAACAAAGGCCAGATAATGTTGTGGCTGGCATTTATAAAATCACAGAAGAGGGTTGGGGGAGTTGAACTTGCACACCTGTTTCACAGTGGATTCCAGTGAAGTTTGCTTTACAGGTGCAGGTGTAGTTATTCACCAGGTCTTCACACACACCTCCATTCAAACATGGCATGGATGCACATTCATTCATGTCTGGATTTAAAAACAAAGGATTAATTTATCAGTGCAGACACTTTGAGAAAGGCAATATTTTCTCAAAAAATGTCAATATCTTAAGATGTTAGGATATATGAAAGTTCATGCAGGTGTATGGTTTTGTTGAACAGGTGTCTAGTATTAACAGTAATCTGGTCTTATGTAGAAACATGGGTTCAAGATGGGCAAAAGCCAGTGGTTTAGTTTCCAGAGTACTTCCCAGCTGGGCTTGTGTTTCATCAATAACCTCTACTGTGAAAAGTCCAATTTGCTAAGCAAGGCAGTCATGTCAGTGCTGTTTCTCAAAATGTCAGATCAAGGACTGCTCAGAGTGCTCTGAATATTTGGAACATAAAACCGGACCCAAAATGAAAGCATGGGGTGGGGGGGATGGAGTAACTGACAAAATAATTCCATTAGCCTGTGCTTAACAGTATCATCGGTATCATCAGTCGGCCTAACATGGAAAAAAGGAAAGGCTCCCTGGGGAAAGCCCTGCCCTTTCAGTGACACTCCCAAGAGCCACACTCACCTGACTCACATAGGAGCCCTGTGTAACCTGCCTGGCATTCACAGGTGAAGTTGCCCACACCCTGTATGCACCGTGCTCTATTGAGGCATGGGGTTTCTTGGCACTCATCTATGTCTGCAGTCAATACACACATATACACACACTGAATATTTATTCAGCTGATTAATATATCCTCCACACCGTTCCCCTCACTCTGAAAGTATGCACTTCTGGCTGTGAAAGGTATTAGAGGTTTGATACATCTCTGCAGGCTGTACTGTGGGAATGAGAAGGAGGTTGAAGCCAGCAGAGCATCAGGGGAGGAGAGGAGGACAAAGTCAGTGATGAGAGAGGCCACAGCACAAAAAAAGAAGTTATGGAGTTCAAACCAAATCTGTGTAACTTTATAGCTATTTTAACTCACCTGACGCAACTTGGAGAATTTAGAGAAAAGCAAGCTTCTTTGTATTGCTTCAAAATAGCGTAAGGCTTATTTTATTTTTATTTATTGGAATGTTTTGAAACATTAGGCAGATGTTACCTGTCTCACATGTTGTCCCTGTGAATCCCACTGGACACAGGCATATGAAGAAGTTGATATTGTCCACACATGTGCCTCCATTCTGACAAGGATATGAGGAGCACTCATCAACCTCTACCCAGACACATAAAAGATCAACAAGCCATTAGATACGACTTGTAACTCTTATTAGAAGTGCACACAGGAATGAAAAGATGAGGGAATCCTAAAATGGAGGGGGTTGCAGGAAAAGGTAATGATTTGACCACAGCTAAATGTTGGACTGGACCTACTGTATGTGTACTACATACAGATGAACTGGTGAGGAATAACATGGAGGATGAGTAAAAAGCTGTGAGGGATGGAAGGATTTCGTCATTCCTTTACCTATCTGGCACCTGCGTCCAGTGAAGCCAGCCGGACACGAGCAAGTGAAAGAGGGATTTCCAGTGATGCAGTCGTCAATGCAGCGGCCACCATTTTGACAAGGCCTCAAGTTAGGGCAGACAGAGGCTGAGGAGGACAATAGAAAAGAGAGGTTACAGTCGTCACACTGTATGGATTTTCCAGTTTCCACAAAAAAAATTTTTCTTTGGGGGTTTACCTGAATCATTGCAGCTGCCGACTTGCACCTGAGCATCATCAATACGAAACACCCAACGGCCAGGATAGCCCACATTCGTTGTGGTCTCAACTTCTACAATATCATTTGTTCGAGAGCCTGGAATGTTGAAATAGCGCATCCCATCGCCAGCATTAAAACCTGCCTAGGAAGAGAGGGGAAAGGGAGGACAGTTCTCTCAGAGCGTTTTCTTTTCACATTCATGTAATAAGAAGAAATGAGCTTGCTGTTTGTCTGACAGTTTAAATTCCACAGGTCTCAGAGGACATTTGGAAACACAGGTGTGCGGTTCAGAGCGGAATTTTTCATTCATTCATAACTAAGATCCATAATGGTGGTGTTGAAAAGTAAAGGCAATGACCTTACCTGTGCAGCTATGCCCCCCAGGCCTGCTAGATCACCACCACTGGTAACATGCATCCCTGTTGTCCAGGTAATATTGTGGTATTGGAAGATGGTGAAGGAGAGCTCACCATCTGTAATAAGCACTACTTGGAATGTATTCACCTTTAGAAGAAAACAGAGGGCAAGTCACAATCTCAACCACCAATATGCAGTGTTCACTATTACCATTTATATTGTCTTCTAAAGTAGTATTAATAATACAGTTATACAAAATGCAGTTTTGCTTATGTCAGTTTGAAGATTGTGAAGAGGTTACCGGAGTTATTGAGCTGCCACCAAAAAATGTGACTTGGTACCAGGTAGCAATTAGCACCCATGTGGTGACAAACATAGGAAACTCTGGAAAGTAACGGCTAATGTCTGCAGTTGCTCTCCTCAGGATAGCAGGATCTTTGCTCTCCCTATAAAATACTTTTCCTGCCCATCGATTGTCTACATCTGCCCAGAATGGAGCCACCACCCTTCGGTCTCCAGCAATTGGGAATGCCACAGGTGTGAACTGGGACACCTCCCTCAGGAACGACACCAGGCCATTATTGTTGACCTAGAGGACACAGAACAAGAGCAAGTAAATGCTCAATGTTAGAAGAGTAAGCTTCCTTCATCTCACCTCTGGCACTCCAGATCCCCAGATTCCACTGCTGAAGCTTTACCACACCATGAGCTGCATGTTTGGACATTCTTTTTCTGAGTTGCGCAAATAACATTTCATCTCCATTAAATTCTTTCCACACTAACATTTACCTGACAACACAGAATGGGCTGGTTTATTCAGGAGAACTGCAGAGTTGTGAAACTATAGACCAACAGAAATGAAAGCAAATTATGCAGAAAGGTGATTTTCCAAGGATTTATCAAGCAGGAGGACTACATCCATCAAAAAACTCAGTTTCTTTTGGTGCCTCCTACAGTAGATTATATTGCGAAAGGCCTGTGTGGAGACCATGACCTTTGTGAGGAACTCTCTGGAACAGTAATCTGATGTATGTTATGATGTATTGGAATATGCTGACTAGGGGATAAAGGGAGTCAGGCTGAGGAGTCCAGCAGTGTGTTGACAATCTACAGTAAGCAGTAGCGTTTCAGGATGAAAGAGTGAGTCAGGCTCCTGTGGCGGATGTATCTATTTCCATCAAGGAACAGACAACTGCCTTGTACTGCCAGACATCCATGTCTTGCAGCTTTGAAAATCAAAGCACTGTTTAGACACCGACACACCTGCCCTGGCTTCAGTCCACTGCCAGATCAAAAAGTGGTTTTAGAGGGTGAGGACTTTATACTGTCTCTTAAGTTACCACAGAGCCCAACATTGGCTCTGCTGACCACTGGCTTTGCTCTGGTGACTGAGTTTGCTGTGATTAATGTCCAGCCAGGCTGACATGTAAGTTGCCACTCTTTCCTGTAACACTGAACACTAGATGACAAATTGCTTGTTTTGTTCCTCATTTGTGAGTCGCTTTGGATAAAAGCGTCTGCTCAATGACTAAATGTAAATGTAGATTTTGCACACACACAAAAAAAAAACATTGCGAGACAAAAGTTTAAAAAACATTTTCTGTTTCCTTGCAAAATATTAATTGAATATGTTGTCTAATTTCTCTTAGCTTTTGAAATACTATCAATAACAATTCTACATTGCATGTATATCAGATAATCACAGTACAGAGCAACAGATCTAGAATAAAAAGTGTGTCTAACTTAAAGGAAGCAGTGTGCACCTGCAAAATCGCACTTCTCTCCATGTGTTCACTCACCGATGCCAATTACCCGGTCCCCTTATTGTACCACCAAAATTGGACAGCGGCAACAGCAACAAACGCAATGTTAGATGTATAGCCTTTCTTCTCCCCTCCCCGTGCGTATGGAAACCATAATTCGGAGGCCTTTGCTGTAAAAACAGTAGAGGAAGTTTTGTTTGGCCTGACTCGGGTGCTTGGTTAATTGGCCGACCGCAGTCTTCCCCTCTCTGTATCAGCGTACTGTGGCAAGAGTGTGGTTAACATAGAGAAATAGAGTGCAGCCTGCAGGGCCACAACTCTGGGGTCATTTAGAGGAGCTCTATGATATCAGGAGAATGAGAAGAAAAGACAAAAAGAGGGAAGCTGGAGAGATGGAAATGATGGAAGGGTGGAAAGTGCAGGCACAGTTCACTGACAAATACAAACCATTTACAGAAACCAAAGTGTGATTTAGAGTGAATGTTTCACAGATGACCAAAACACTTGAGAATTAGCCACAGTATTAAACTTGCATGGTAATGATATAAACAGCAAACTGGAAAAGGAAAGTTGTACAGCCAATAAGCAGAGCAGTGTTTTGACCAGTGCATGTAGTGGAAAGGAAGTAGCAGGAGTGCGCATGGGAAATGAATGAAAATTGCTTACCTTGCTGCTAAATTAGCACTAAACACTACATTATTGTGTATTTCTATGGTGCTGTAATGTGCACTGGCATTCATTCTGATCTTTAGTAGCATCTGGAAAAGGTTAAAATTGCTGCTTTTCCTCTATCTCCTGGTATCTTATTAAATATAGGATAGAGTAATTGGATGTAACCACAGAATAAGTGATGAAAAGGAAACCTAGCTTTATTCAAACAGGTAGATTATCTGGGATGTGAACTTCAGACAGATGAGATCACAGAACTGGAAAAATAGCTTTGAGAAGGAGGTGGATCTTATCTGTGGAAACATACCATCATCCAACACAGCTATAATAATTGTACGTTTATAAACCAAATGAGGACGTGGTTAATCTCCTACCCTTTATATGAGTTTATATCAATATCTTTTTAGGTCTACATCATACCATTTACTCTCAGATACTGTATATACCCACCAGATATATCACAAGTTTTCATAGGGTAGTTTTCTTTGGAGGTAAGTAATTTTGAGACTAAAATAAACATTCACCTGGGAAAAGCCATGCCAAAACAAATCCTTCCATAAAGAGGTGCCCAAAGATCAGCTTCCTTACTTTCTGACCTTGTTTCCCTTGCTCCACGCCCTCGTTCAGCTCTGGTGGGTTTCTTTATCATGACTGGCATTCCACAGAGCGCCAAGCAATGACCCTTTGTATGGCACTGGGCTCATTCATATCTTATAATAATATACAAAGATTTTTACCATTCTTGGATAAATAAGTTATGGCAAGTAGAGAAAATTCATTTTAGTGGTTGCCCCTATTGAACTGGGTCCAAATATTAGCTTAAAGCCTAACGTAACATATGACTTATCTTGACATAAAGCATTACATGCTAAGCTCCTAACAGAATCACACATATGTTCTCACACACTTAGATAATATTTGGGCTACTTAAGTGAAAAGGAGGAGTAGAAGAGGAGCAAAGAGGAAAGAGAAAGAGATAAAGAGGAAAAATCCTTCAAAGTTGAAGATTCCCTTGAAGATGTAGTTGTGCAAACATGAAGTGTTGAAGTGCTGAGGATGAGCTTTAGCAGATGTGCTCTCAGTGAGCCATGAAACCTCAAATCTTTCTGTCTCCTTCATTTTACCTCCTCTAATTTGACTCAACTGTTGGTTGAATTTTACACCTTAAACAATTATAAACATCCTTTTTATATCCTCTCATGTTAAACAACCTGTTGCGATGTATCATTTTCTTAACTTGAGCTGCCCAAAAATCATCCATTGTGTTCTGTTCCCTATACAAACCTACACAAATTTTCATTAACATTGATTTAAAACTTTCTGTTTTTTATTTACGCTTTGAAAGTCCAATTTGTGTTTTCCTTTCTAGCCTTAGATCTTCTAGCCTCTCTGCTCTTCATCCCAGCCATTCATAAGGTTAGTTAATTGAGGGCCTGTGTTGTTTGGCTTCCCTGAGACACTTTGCAGATGCATCTGTGTTCTGTTAAAGGGATTTCTCCTTTATGCAGTAGAGCAGCTGGACAGGTCCATTGGGAAGACCTCCTCGTTATCTTAGGCTGAAGAAGAGGAGGAAGGGTGAGGGTAGTAGAAGGGAGATAGGAGAGGTCGCAGCCACATGTGAAATATCTCATACCCAAAACAAAAGGACAGAATTATGGAAGCATGGAAAGGACAGTTTGGTTCAAGAGTATAGCGGCAGAGAGGGAATTTTGTTACTCTAGGGGGCTCTTCACCAGGGGCACCATAACAGGGGGGAAGGTTAGGACAATTCTAAGGGCACTGGACAGACAGGGGGACCAGCAGTACCCCCAAGTCTTCTCCATGATTTTGTGATAAATGGCCACTAACCCTGCACTGGTTGGCTAAAATGAAGACCACTTTTACTTGATAATAAAAGATAATCCAGTGTGTGGGATCTACCAAAAGAAGTTAAATGGTTTATACTAAAAGTGCTTTTTAAGCACTAAATGAGCTTCCCAATTGTACGGCGTGGTGCAACTTACTGTATGACTGGACGCATCATGAACCAAGCTTTACTGGAATGTTTAGTGTGCCGCAGACCACAAAACCTGAAATAAACTGAAAATGTTCTACTCTAAAACACTATAAAGAATGTCAAAATCTCATAAGGCCAGTCAGACCTGACATTATAAACAGCACTGTATGATTTGAAAGAAATGTTATAGATTCATATTAAAACTATAAAAGGGGAAGGAGAAGTGTACTTAGTTTTTATTATAACAAATCAGATTTAATTGTAGTTCTGTTTCATTCCTCCTGACAGCCAGATTTGGTGCTTAAGCACTAATGGATTATCGCAGCGCCAGCTAGACAGGTCGAGAGAATATACCAACAAAGTCACATAGTGACCTATGCTGAGCCTCGAGGATAATAGCCACATTAGCTCAGTGTTCAGCCTCTTTCACTTTCTTGCCTGATAGAGATTGGTCGTTATTCTTCATGTGATTCCACGCTGTCAGCTGCAGCTTACTAGAGCAGTGAAGAATCGTCCTCGCAAGCAGTGACAGCGCGCTTCTAAGCCTTTTGGATCCGGATTGGATTATTTTGTCACCGTTTGTATTTTATTGGATATATTTTCACGATCTGTCAGTAACACTTTGTACTTTTCGGTGCTATCCGGTGGCTAGTGTTTACCACGCTGAAAAGTTGACGGTCCCCTGCTAACTTGATTATCTCTATTTAAAATCTCTATTTGGATGTTTGTGATATGCTGTGCTCCTTGGTGCAATCTGGCGGCCAGTTATCAGAGTGTGGATATATTCTATTTAAAAACATTTTGCGAGCATTTCTTGCTGTACTTCCTTTCGGTTCTATCCGGAGGAATTGTATTACTTTTTTGTTCATCATCGCGATAACTCCCTGGGCTATTTACCGCTCTGCTTGCCTTAGCCTTTTGGTACTATCCAGGGGTGTTTTTGTTAACGAAGTGATCATGGCTCACGGTTCTATTGCCACTGGCCTCCAAATGACATGTAAGCTGTGTCCCAATACTCTTCTCCCTGACGAAGGCCATGATGTCTGTCTGCCTTGTTTGGGAATTCAGCATTTGAGAGAGGCTATCACGGACCCGTGCTTACACTGTAGTCTTTTGCCAATGTCGGAGAGGTGGTTCCGTCTAGCTGGGTTAGACCTTAATTCAACGGTGAAACTCTGGGAGTCGGAATTACCACCCACCACACGGACTCGTAAATGTTGTGCATCTGCGGCAGCTGGTGCCCCATTAAGAAAAAGGCAAATTCACAGAGCGATCGTATGGAGGAGAATTCACTTTCCAAAACAGTTGCTGTCCTTTCTTCTGAGATGTCAGAGCTAAAAACGTCTCCTTCAAACGCTTCAGCCTGGGGTGCCTGCCACTCCTGTAACTATAACACAGGAGGATGAGGATAGTTCAAGTTAAAGAATTGGGGAAGAGCCTCTTTAACTACCCTTTTCTTTCACGTCATTCTGACTTGGATGTGCTCTCTACTAGTGCTTCACAGATGGATGCTGTGGATATTACTGTGCAACTTTCCCCCCAGGATGTTCATTCTGGTCTTTCAGAAGGGGGGTTTCTAGTGGGGATTCAGTTCAGTCATCAGGACAGGCTCCATCCTCTTCAGATGACACTTTGGCTGTGGTTTGGATGGCAGTTGCTCTTCTAGGGCTGAACAAGTCACCTGCCCAACCAGCCCAGTCCAATGTCTTTTTAGGCAGTACTCAGCTGCAACGTACTTTGCTATGCCACCATGTAAAGATTGTGTCTGAATTTTCTAACGCCCTCACAGGTTCTAGTGCACCTAAGCGGCGATCAAAGACCGCTCGTACACTAGCGTCCATGGCTGAAGCAGTTTCCACTGGGGTGGGCCGCGCTTCAGAAATAGAGCAGCCTGTTGCAGCCCTGGTGGTGTTACCTGATGAGGCCCTATGGGGCAATGTGCAGTGCCCTAGTGCCCAATGTGGTCACACAGACACATTGCTGAAAAAGGCATACGAATCTGCTGCCTATATAATGCGCTGAGAATACAATCTGTCAATTACTCCTCGCTACCACCAGTACATTGGAGTCAGCAAACGTTGACCCTTCAGATTCTCAGTTCCAGTAGATGGCTCTTCTGACTAATAGCCATGTGACCTGTGAACTAGATACTCTTACTGCCACACTTCTGGCATCCTGCTGCCAAGTGTGGCTTGCTCAGTTGAAACTGCCTGAGGATTGTAAGAAGACTCTGCGGGACCTCCCAATCATTCCTGGACACCTCTTTGGGCCTAACGTTCCAGAACTGCTGGAAAAGTGGGTGAAATTGTCTGAGGCCACTCGCCAGCTGACACAGGTGCAGCACAATCCTGCCTTTAAGGTGCTGACAGCTCAAGGTTGCCATCACTATACAACGCCAGAACAACACTTCCACCAGCATCCTACACCACCACCTCAGAGCCCTCAGAGGCCCCGTGCTGCTGATGATGCTAGATGTTTTCAGCCTCCTCATCGGCAGTTGCCAGGGGGACCCCCACCCCTCCCACTAAAAGTCACACCCATAAAGCTTGAAGTGCATGGGCCAGTGGCCGATCATTTTTCAATGCAACACCTACAATACTGGAGGAGCACAACAGTAGATCCCTAGGTTTTGACTAACCTGAGCAGAGGGTATGCTATACAGTTTCGATGCCATCCACCCAAGTTCTCAAGAATTTTCCCTACAGTGGTCAGGGATGCAGTTCTTTCAGTGGCTCTCTCTCAGGAAATTCGTTCTCTGTTGGAGAAGGGAGCCATAGAAAAGGTACATCCCCTCGTTCAAAGGGAGTGTTTTAATTCAATTTATTTTCTAGTTCAGAAAAAAGATGGTGGTTTTCGTCCAATTCTCGATTTAAGACTTGTTCCAGAAAACTCTGCCCTTTCGAATGTTATGCGCAACCGATGTTCTTCAGTCTGTCATGAAGGAGGATTGGTTTATGAGCGTCAACTTGAAGGATGCAACTTTCATGTTCTGATTGCACCTCAGCACAGGAAGTTTCTTTGATTCAGTTTCGAAAACCAAGCCTACCAATTCAATGTCCTACCATTTGGTCTGTCTCTGGCCTCTAGTGTGCATGAGTGCAGCTCTGTATCCTCTATGATCCAGAGGTTTGAGGATCCTTTCTTATTTGGTTGACTGGCTGCTTTGTGCCACCTCAAGGCATCAAGCTGTCCGTGACACCAGACTGCTTTTAGAGCATGTTCAGAAACTGGGTCTTGCTTTAATGAGACAAAGAGTTGCCTGATACTGGTGCAGTCGGTTACTTTCATTGGAATGACTCTGGACTCTCGTGCACTGTCTGCCACACACACACATGCTCGGCCAGGCAATATTCTGCAGCTCCTTGCTCGTTTCCGGCTGGGAACAATGTTGCCATACAGAGTGTTACTACAGCTTATGGGGATGCTGACTGCTGCCACTTCCGTGATTCCACTGGGCTTGCTCCACCTCAGACCTCTCCAGCGGTGGAACAACAGTTTGCGGTTGAACCCCACCAGACATTGTCATCAGTTGATTGTTGTTTCCTACCGTTGTGTTCATGTATTGACACAATGGAATCGCTAGGAGTTTTTAATGACAGGTGTACCCCTAGGGGTCATTCCTTCTCAACGGGAAGTGGTCATGACTGATGCTTCCCTCTGGGGATGGGGTGCAACATGGAATCACAGGGGTGTTTGTGGTCATTGGTCCACAGACCACATCAACCTCCTAGAGTTATGTGCGGTTTTCCTTGCCCTGCAATATTTCTTGCTGGATCTGGCAGGCCGTCGTGTCCTCATTCGGTCTGACAACATCTCGACTGTGTTCCACCTGAACCATCAGGGTGGCACGAAGCCGCTCAAGTTCTAGCATCTCACTCCCAAGATTCTCACCTGGTTTCTTCCCCGACTAGCATCACTGAGGGTAATTCACCTCCCGGGGTCGAGCAATCAGGTAGCAGCAGCTCTCTCAAGGGATCTTCTGCATCTGGGAGAAGAGAGGCTTCACCCAGATGTGGTGCAGAGCATACTGCATCAGCTCGGCGAAGCAGAATTGGATCTTTTCGCATCAGGGGCAACCACCCATTGTCGCTTGTGGTTTGTGAGGACATCCTGTTAGGGTGCTGTCTCACCAGTGGCCAAACTGCCTACTTTATGCATTTCCTCCTATTCCACTGTTGTGGAGACATTACACAGGATCTCCCTGTGCAACCATAGTGTGCTTCTTGTAGCACCCCGATGGCCAGCCAGGCCTTGGTTTCCCATACTTCTGAAACTGTTGGTGGGCAGACCGTGGCAGCATCCACTCCAGAAGGATCTGCTGTCGCAGATGTATGGCGGTGTTTGGCAACTGGATCCAGCCTATCTGCAGCATTGTGTTTGGCTTCTGGGTCCAATCTCTTTTCTAACTGCAAATGTTCATACTATTGTTCGTGCTAGGACTGCATCCACACGTCAGCTCTATGCTGCACATTGGAATTTTCTCTTCATGGTGCAGGGATTGTGGGTTGAATCCTACACACTGTGAAGTTCCAAGAGTTTTGAGTTTTTTGCAACATGGATACAGGCAAGGCAGCGTCCACATTAAAGGTGTACACTGCAGCCATTTCTGCATATCATTTACCAGTTAATGGTTCTACTCTTGGTTCCCATAATCTTGTTTGTAGTTTTTTAAAAGGTGCGAAACATTTAAGGCCAGCCTGCAACCCCCATTTTTCTGTGTGGGATTTACCACTTGTGCTTGACTTTCTCTGTTGCTGCCATTCAAACCTTTGCAGATGGCTGACCTTAAGTGCGTATCTTTGAAAAGTGCCTTTCTGTTGGCCATTGCTTCCACTAAGCAAGTCAATGAGTTACATGCATTGTCTGTTAGTGAGTTATGCATGCGTTGGTTGCCGGATGATTCTGGATTTGTGCTTCGGCCAAATCCATCATTTCCTCAGTTCATAAATCAGTCCATTAATTTGGCTGCATTTCAGTGTTCGTCCCAATCAGATGAGTCGAGGGATCACCTCTTGTGTCCTGTGCAAGCCATGAGGTGTTGCGTGGATGCTACCGTTCTTCGTAGACAAACAGATCAGCTATTTGTTTGCTATGGTAGTGTCCAGAAGGGTGCCGCTGTATCTAAGCAGGGAGTGTCACATTGGATTGTGGAGGTGATCACTCTGACATACAAGAAAGCCCAAAAGCCCTTGCCAGGAGGTATCTCTTGTCATTCTACTAGGGCTGTGTCTACATCTTGGGCTGCCTTTAGAGGAGTCTCCATGGTGGATATCTGTGCAGCTGCTACCTGCGCTTTTCCATGCACCTTTGCTCACTTCTACAAGGTCAATATTGCTACCCCTGATGCTGTGTGTTCAGTGGTTCTTCAGGGACAGCCTTGACTGTTTTTCAGGTGAGTGGCATTCCTCATGACTATGTTGGTAGTAGTCATCCACTAGTGCTTAAGCACCGCCTCTGGCGGTCAGGAGGAATGAAACAGAATGCTAGTTACATAGGTAGCTGTGGTTCTGTGAATTCTGGATGACCACCAGAGTTATTTGTTACTCGGAATGCATGAGAAAGACATACCCAGGCTGAACACTGCGCTAATGTTCCTGTCAATGATGCTGAGATGTAGAAAATAGAGGCATGTATGTTCTTTATGTAACAAGTATTAGTAGCACTGTAGTGTTGTAATAGGTATTTAATTTGTGGACTGGGAGTGAATAAAAAAAAATGAGAAAATTTGGGGGTGGACAGAGAGAGAGCATGTCAGAAAGATGGTGAAACATACAAAAGCAGGCAGTACTGATTCTTTCATTTTGCTTAATGGAAGCTATTACAATAATATCCTGAGACAACTGTCAAGAACCACCTTAAACTGTTTCGTTCAAGAGCCTTTCTGTTTCTCTGCCCCAAACACTTGGAATGCCATCCCGGAAGAAATTATCCATGAGGATCTGGCCTCATGTACCATCTGAAATCTCACCTATTCAAAAGCAGCTTTCTTGTGGAACAGACTGACATGTGGCTAGCGTGCAATATAGCAGAAGCGAAATTGATTCAGTTCAAGCAGCTTCGGTGCGCTACTGAAATCATGACCGCAATTTGAATGCTGTCGCATGCCTCAACGCACCGGTGACTTGCAAAATCTGATTTTAATTACCCCCCCCCCCCCCCCCCTTTGAACTTGGTGCACTGTTGGGTAAAATGCCCCCCCTTTCTCTAGTTACCACCCGTTGCCGTACCTCATTCCTCTGCTCAAGTACATTGAGCTAATCTAATTTTAGATCTGCATTGCTATCTGCAGCAGGTCTTATCTTGTCTTCAATTCACATGAATATTTACATCACTCTCTGAGATATGAGATACCACTCAAGCCTAATTAATACAATGAAAGAAGCCAAACTATTTTCTCTTGAATGAACTAAAGCACCCTAGGTGAACAAAGCCTGCATTTATACTACACGCAGTGGCATTTTAAAATTAGTTCTTGAGGAAAATAAAAAAGAATGTCACGTCCCAACTAGTGATGTACACGATTAATCGACCAATCGTTTTTCACCAGCTAGTCAAATAATAAAAACACTACTCGAATATTGCAAATAGATTTTCTTTGTGAATTTGCCTGGCGTAGGCAACGCTGAATTATCTTGTACTTTCCCTTTGGAGTTCACAGTTACAATTGAGTCTGCTGGGGGAGTGCTGTGGATATGTGTTGTCGAGGTGATGGATGAGAGAAGGAAACATGATAGCATATTTGTGTGCTTTGAAGCAAAGCTAAATGTGGCAATACTTGGAATATTCTTAATGAGATCTACTCTATTGGTATTCGGTTCTTGTTGGAGTCATGCATTCCATCTGCTTTTATGATGGAAAGGAAATGTGAAGCGGTACGAGAAACTCTGAAGCTTATCAGACTGGTATGTAAGTTAAGTATCTGAACATGGGCAGATCACATTTTATAAAAAACCAAATTTCACCACTTGTTTTTCTGAATAATAACATTTATAGAAATGATAAAATGTGATAGCCTTTTTATGTAGACTCAGAGTTTATATATGTGCATTACCCTAATGCCACCACTACTGGTTTTTATATAAGCTCCAGGTGAGCGCAAATGTTTTTTACTGTTATTTTTAAATCATTTTATTTTATTAATGCATATTGTTCATTTAATTTGTAGTTAATAGTTTGTTGAAGTTAGCTTATTTTGAAACCGTTCTTGGTAACATTTGTAAATAAAACATAAAAAAAAGTGAATAAAATATAAATTGTACATTCTTGTCATACTTGATATTTTCAACTGACATTTTAATTTACGAGTAATCAATTACTTGTTTTTTTGGGGGTTAGAGTACTCAAATACAAAATAACTTGAAGATGTCCATCCCTAGTCCCAACCACATCCATGATTAGTTTAAACAAATTACCCATGCTCTTCGACTAGCAGAGTTCTACCATGTCAAGAATTTCAGGGATGTGCACGAACAGGAGAAATATCATTTAAAAAAAAAAACTTAACAGAACAAAAATGTCAGTGCATTTCATCATAATTTTTAGGCAAACTAAAAGAAGCCTGTTTGCCCAATAAGTATAATTTTGCCTTCAGGATGACACACATACACTTCACAAGTTAAGCCAAGTTCTACAGACAACATTGCGTTATTCTATAGAGAACCTTGTGTTATGTTAGCAAGCTGCCTTTGCCAGGACATGAATCTAAGTGACTTCATGACTTTAAAATAGTTCAGAAAAGAAATACATCATTACCCCTCAATGTTGTGAGGGGGCAATTGATTGAATGACATGTGGTGGCAGGGTGGAAAATGGTAGAGTGGCATGTCTGCCATGTCACTCGTCTGCTGCATTGGGAATGTGATCTCATTCATCCACTCGCTTGTAGCCCAGTCTGGAAACCTAACCTCTGTTGCCGTGGTACCTCACCCAGGTTGAGTAGGATGTTACGGGATGAAGAGATGATGGGAAGAATGTGTGCTCTGGATGGACCAATACATTTTGGGAGGCAGAATGGTTAAGATGCTGCAACACAACAGATGGTGTTGATTTACAATGATGGACCTACCCCTGCTCTAATGCTGAGAAGTGTACATGACACAGATAAAAGTCCCGCTCACCAAACCCAAAGCAGGTCATGACGCTGATCAAAGCAGAGGGACCTGTCAGAGCACTCACCATCCTCACATGTGCTTATGTTTTCTCCCACTTTCTCCTCATGACAGTCGTCCCTCTCACTTTTTCTCTTCACCTCATTCTCTCAAACCACAATTTATGCTGATGTGTATTGGCAGCAATGTAAGCTGTCATCTCTTCACTAGAAACTTTTAAGTAGTTCAGTCACTGTGTGTTTGGCCTTATGTGTATGTGACATGTAAAAACTTTGTGGTGCATAGGATCATTATCAAATCTCAGCCTGTGAGACCTTGCTCTGTCTCCTTTAAAGACACACATACAAACCAATTAAGTTACTGAATGAAAGAGCTGATTCTCCTGCACAATCATCAAACACATGCAAACATACAATCTTTACTCACATAGAGTCCCGTGTGCCATTCTCCAAAGAAAGGGAAAGCCACCGATATTGCTACCAATCCTGAACCTCCATCATCCTGCTTGATGGTCTGGGAGTCACCATCATCCTGGCCAAATGGGTAGAAGTCCTCCAGAGGCACAGCCGGCTCCACGCCACCAAGCAAAATGAATAGTATGCACAGGGAGAGCACCGGTTTCCTCAGCCTCCCCATGACCTTGTCTGCACGGGATGGAGAGGAGAGGACTAGGATTCCGGATACTCTGAAAGGACAAAAAGACAACACTAAACCCCTGTGCCAAATATACAATCAGTGATCCTCTCCCTTGTGTTCTCCCTTCCTCCCTCTTTTTGTATTTCTGTGTCTATTTCCTCCCTCTGATTCCTCAAAGATCTTCTCTCAACCCTGGTACTTGGGCTGTTGGTCTAAGACAAGGGGGTAGATTCCTTGCATTCTGTGTGCTGCTGGGTGCTCAAGAGCTGCCGTGCTCCTTGCTGCTCACTGAAATGAACAGAGTGAGAGAGAAAGAAGCAGAGGGAGCAAAGTCATTTGGCTCATTTTTTTTTTTTTTTTTTTTATAAATCCAGTGACTTGGTCCCTGATGGTTAGTTTAGAAATATCCTCAATAAAACCTCTATTCTGCTTGCCAAAGGAGTTCTTTCAGACCCAACCCCACCCCTCCAGGGATTCACTACCTTGCATGATTAGGGACTCTCATCCAATAGCTGAGGAGAGACCAGTAACTGGATAAGCACTGGGTGGAGCTATGGTAATCAAAGAGCTGCTTTAAAGAGTCTCTGACAGGGCAGACTCCTCTGCTCTTAACCCTTGCTGAGGAATACCCTTCCCTGCAATTACACAATGCCATATGGTGTAAGAGTTCCATAAGTTGCCCTTTCAATCATATAATGCAAAGTTAGTGCCTTCCTCTTGTATTGTGTAAGATATTAAAATATACAAAGGCCCCCTTTTTTGGATTAGAGAGTTACTGATAGTTTTCTTACTCTCTGAAAATCAATTTCGCCCAAAACTTATAATTGAAGGCATGCAATTTTAATTATACATGAAACAGCTCCCCTAAAACAAAATGAGCTTTGGCTGTTTGGGTTACAGAATGAATTAGGCCAGTGGTTCTCAACCAGGGGGCACCAGCTAACTTCCAAGGGGGCCTCAATATGACTTAAAATTATTTAAAATTACAGTAAAACTATTTTATAATAATTTTACTTGTTATAATAAACCTGAAAATGCTAAAACTCACCAAAAGGCAAGATGTATGTGTAAACTGACATCATTTCTTATTTATGGGGGGAGGTAGTCTCTGTATGGAAATTTACGGAAATACAATTTTGCCAGTAAATTTTAAAGGTTATATTGTTTCTTCTCTCGGTGAAAATTATTTTACCACTGGTAATGGGTATGAAACATTGAAGCCAGAACATCAAAGAGGATCTTATATAGGTAGTTTGTAGCTTGTTTGCACACATCATTAGAAACTACAGCAATTATCCAAAATAAGTCAGAGAGAGAGAGGAAAAAAAAAGCAATTCTTCAGACCACAAAAATCTGGTTGTTTGTTCACTTCAAGTTTTTATTGACTTATACAAGTTACTTTGTGATAAAACAAATCAGTTGTTATATGCAATGATATTCAGTGATTCAGATTAATAATTAGGAATCACATTAACACACATAACATAAACTACTGAATATTACTGATTATAGTATACAGGAACTATCTGATCATTTTCGGTCCTGATTCACTTAAGCTGATATACTAAAATAATATTATCTTTATGCTCAAAATTTATTTTTTGTGATTAAATACTAATAATCATAGCAATCATACATGTAACAGAGTATAGGACATGTCATAAAGAAAGAATTTTGAGTGACAGTGTACGGGTGATGTTTAAAGTAGGTACAGATGTGTTGTAGTGTGTGTGAGTGCGTGTACATGTGTAATATAGAGCTGAAATTGTACTTAATGCACAAGGATAAACAGGAACAGACTTAAGGTAGATTTATGGTCTTTTTCAACAATTTGCTGCACAAATCCTTTAAGCAATTTGGCAACTGAGAAGCAATAGGAGAAACAGTGATCTCTTTGTTTGTTGTTATTGGGTTCTTATGGTGTGGATCAGGATTATTTAAAGTGTTTGTGCAAATGTAGTTCAACAATTCTCCCTGAGACAAGTGATTTCAGTTTGTTAGAAGAAGTGTATCTGTATCTCTCTCTCTCTCTGTGTGTGTGTGTTTCCAATGCTTCATTGGTTAAAGGGCTTTGAGATGTTTGGTGACACAAAGCTGTCAGTGGTCAGATGTTGGTCACCGTGGACTGAATCCCAAGCCAGTTGGGTTTTTAGAGCCCAATCTGACCATTTGCCTTATATACACTTGCCTCCTCTTCTTCTCTTGCTTCAGCTGCTCCTTCAGTGTGCACACCTGAGAAACACAGAAACACACCAATTATTATAATTGTTTTTTTTTTATCCCCTTTTTTCTCCCAATTTTGGAATGCCCAATTGGTAGGTCCTCATGGTGGCGCAGTTGCTCACCTCAATCTGGGTGGCGGAGGACAAGTCTTAGTTGCCTCTGCTTCTGAGACAGTCAATCCACGCATCTTATCACGTGGCTCACTGTGCATGACACCGCGGAGACTCACAGCACAAGAGGCTCATGCTACTCTCCGCGATCCACGCACAACTTACCATGCACCCCATTGAGGGCGAGAAACACTATTTGCGACCACAAGGAGGTTACCCCATGTGACTCTACCCTCCCTAGCAACTGGGCCAATTTGGTTGCTTATGAGACCTGGCTGGAGTCACTCAGCACGCCCTGGATTCGAACTCGTGACTCCAGGGGTGGTAGTCAGCGTCAATACTCGCTGAGCTACCCAGGCCCCACACACATCAATTATTACAAAGCAGCAGTAACTTGGACCTTTCATGAATTCAATGGGGGTTTCTTGCTATTGAATATAATGTAGCTGCACACTCCCACTCTTGATATAGATGACTTAAAAGTTAATTACATCATTCAAAACATGAAAGACATATTTTTCAGCATTGGAAGTTTTTCATTTGCTTATCCTTTCACAAAAAGCCAGTTTGCACCGTGGCTGGTGCTGACACTGTTCCAAATTCAAAACCTTACAAACATCATTCTTGTGTGCTTGTGTTTTTGATATACTATGGTGCTGACACAATGTGATGTGTCCTGTAAGATCATCGTTGGTCATCTGGTCTTCTGTTTGGTATTATACCTACATTGTATTTGGCCGTATTTTACGCGTTTACGCAAAACTTATTTTATGTTAATGTTTATTAAAAGGAAGTGTCTGTCTTCACTGACATGAAATGTGAATGAAATTCCCCAACCCGTTCCACGGACAGAAAGCAAGTGTGTCCGCCGAATCGGCTGAATCGGGCCGATTGACCAGGATGGTGGCTGCACTGGAGAAAGCAACTGCTGCCCTCCTAACCCCTTACCTGAATCAAAGCCTTCTCTGTGCGGCCTGGTCTTCACTGGACCCATCCAGTCACCACAAGAACAACCTTTACTTTCAGTTTCACTTTCAACATACTCCCTTTAGACATTTTATTTCCATGTTTATAATACTTTGTTAGCATTTATTAAAATAAAGTCAAATGTCTTTTATGACTTGAAATGCGGATGATAGAGTGGGATTGAAATAAAGCAGATTAGAACACAGGAAACTCCAACCAAATCAAACACTACTCTTCACACCAGTTTTTTGACTAAATACAGGTGGTTTTCTAAAGTTTTGTCTGGTTCCCTCTAATTTAGAGTGCAAATGGTCAGATCATGAAGGCAGTTAGTGCTATTTACATAAAAAAAAGTTGCCGTTTGGATTTAAATAAGCAGATACTTAAGAGCCTATGACTGGATCATTATTGCAGTGATTAATATGTTTCAGCTGGCAACAGTGCTTTTAACCCTAACTGATGCAGTGTGTAGCTTCTCATTTCTTAAACAAGAAGACGTATCCCGTGGTTGTGGAAAAGATGTTACTGTGTTTCGGAAGGAACAAATTATTGGCCTGCATCAAGCAAAGAAAACAACTAAGGAGATTGCTGAAATCACTGGAATTGGGTTAAGAACTGTCCAATGCATTATGAAAACCTGGAAGGATAGTGGTGAACCATAAGCTTTGTGGAAGAAATGTGGTCAGAAAAAATCTTGAATGATTGTGATCGAAGATCACTAAAACGCTTGGTGAAGTCACGTCGTAAAAAAACTGATAGTAGAACTCACGGCAATGTTTAATAGTGAAAGTAAGAGCATTTCCACAAGCGCAATGTGACGAGAACTTACAGAATTGGGACTAAACATCTGTGTGGCCACAAGAAAGCCACTTGTTAGTGAGGAAAATCAGAAAAAACTTCATTTTGCAAGGGAGCATAAAGATTGGACTGTGGAGCAATGGAAAAAGGTCATGTGGTCTGATGAGTCTAGATATACCCTATTCCAAAGCAATGGGTACGTCAGGGTAAGAAGGGAAGCGCATGAAGCGATGTACCCGTCATGCATGGTGCCCACTGTACAAGCCTCTGGAGACAGTGTTATGGGGTTGCTTCAATTGGTCAGGTCTAGGCTCAGCAATGTTATGCGGGAATAAAATGAAGTCAGCTGACTACCTGAATGTACTGAATGACCAGGTTATCCCATCAATTGATTTTTCCTTCCCTGACGGCACAGGAATATTCCAGGACAACAATGCCAAGATTCATCGGGCTTAAATTGTGAAACAGAGGTTCAGGGAGCATAAGGAATAATTTTTACACATAAATTGGCCACCACAGAGTCCTGACCTTACCCCCATTGAAAGTCTTTGGGATGTGCTGGAGAAGATTTTATGGAGTGGTTCGAATCTCCCATCATCAGTACAAGATCTCGGCCAAAAATTAATGCAACTCTGGATGGAAATAAATGTTGTGCCGTTGCATAAGGTTGTCGTTACAATGCCACGATGAATGCGCACCGTAATCGGGTCCAACTCCAAATATTAGAGTATGCAACTGGGCCAGGCAGTGTAGTACACATTGTCACTCTGTAAAAACAGTGGCTTTAAACATAATCACATTTACTGTACATAAGCTCCTTGTCTCTCACACTGCATGAACCAGGGCTTTATCAACAACCGTCTCCTTATCAGTCACATTCTTTAACCCTTTGGTGTCTGAGGGTGTTTTGGGCCCTGGAGAAGTTTTGACATGCCTTGACATTTGTGCTTTTTTCAGTTTCTTAAAAACCTATTAATGGCTAAAGTCTGATAACACTGTATTCAGCACAAACTGGGGTACAATAATATGGAACAACATGTATGTACATGTTTGTATTTTTGAGAAAATAACGTTTATGCATGGTTTTTGAAAAAACAAAAATTTTAAGTCACTGAAATAGGCCATATAACACATACTAAACATTTGTTCACAAGACTTTTGAGAAATGGATCTTGTAGCCTAGATTTTTTGCTACAAAAATGATGTGAAAACCATCCTGATCACTCATTCATACAAAACAATATAGTCATTTAACTTTTGTAAGACACTTTTAGTGTTAGAAAGGCCATATGCGAGGAGGCGTGGATGATCATGAATATTGATGTGATTCACACCTGAGGAGACAAAGACTCTCATTCCCTGAGAGAGAATGAATGTGAGGAGACTTAATGATTGAATGTATTGTTTGTAGCTTATTCACAATATCAAGTTTAAGTTAAAAGAAGTAATCTGACTATACATTTTCTTTACATAAAGACTTTACTTAAAAACTTTAGACCTACACTACTGTTTAAAAGTTGTAGATCTGTATAATTTTTAATGTTTTAAAAAGAAGTCTCTTCTGCTCACTAAGGCTGCATTTATTTGATCCAAAATACAGCAAAAACAGTGATATTGTGAAATATTTTTACAATTTAAAATAACTTTTCTATTTGAATGTATTGTAAAATGCTATTTATTCCTGTGATCAAAGCTGAATTTTCAGCATCATTACTGCAGTCTTCAGTGTCACATGATCCTTCAGAAATCATTCTAATATGCTGATTTTCTAATATGGGCATATTTACAGCACATTTTACACATTTACACCCGAACAGATATTTGCAAGCACAAGCTTCATTGATGATGAGGCAGCATAAACACTAGTTAAAATATAATCTAAACATTCATATTATTTTTATATCATATTACATATCATATTTATATCATACAGCATACAATTTAAATACCTACTTTAGCTGAAACAACATTTAAATGTAACTAAAACTTGCCTATTAGGACATATTTCAAATTTCAATACTCTGAATACTGGCTAGCAAGTCTGGAAATAGTCCAACTAGTAAAATCTGTCCATGTTTATATAAAATAGCATGTCAACTAATATGTAAGTAAAACTAAATGACTTACTCATCCAAAATTGTATCCTTGGCTGGATCAAGTCGCTCTTCAAAATGCAAATGTTCATCGGAGTCCCGCTCTTCTTCTGAGGAAATTGTGAACTCTTCGTCACTATCCAGGACAATCTGTAGAGCTTCCTCACCTGTGTAGCGTGCCATCTTCCAAACGTGCAGAAAAGTGAATGAATCTGATGATGAACTTGATGCTTTTTAAGGCATTGTTGGGGGCGTTTATCATTTGCATTGATCGCCTCAGCACATTACCGTATGAATAGCGTGCTCTGCTGGTGGGTGGGATCACATTAGCGATAATTAACTGAGCCAGGAGAAACTGTACATCGCTTAGTTTCATACAGATTACATTGCAGGAGAGTATTTGTTTTAAATTTGAATTATTTAATTTAAAAGTAGACATTTTAAGCTTTCTTTAGACATATGTTTCAAGTTTGTCTAATAAGTATTCGTGGAGTTTCAGTTCATTTTTGTGACGTGTTTTAGAAAGATGCTCATGGAGACAGAGACGGCTGAAAGCGCACCCTGTTTATTTTCTTTATTTTACAAAAGCACAATGTTTTGTTGTTATTGTGAGTGTACACAAATAAAAGTAGACCCTTTATAGTCTCTAATGATGTCTTACACTTATCTGTATGCCCAAAAATTAGTATTTTAAGTTGTTTCCGCTGTTATGAGGAAAAAATCCAGCAGGACGCGCCGGCGCATTATGAATATAATACAGTAGCAATCTACTTCTTGCAAAAGTGAGCTGTGATGCATTTAGTTATAGTGCCATCTAGCAATTTACAGCAGCATGTGGACAGCAATCGCAGCGGGAAAACCATCTGTACCATCTGTAATAGATGTGGTCACATTTATAAAGCTTTCTCAAACCTGTTCCATCAAGCAGTGAACCCTCTGGTGGTGGGCTTTCTCCTGAGCCTCCAGCGCTTTCTCTGCCTGCTGCTGGGTGTCCCTCATCCGCTCTGTCTCCAGGTCGAGCTCTTGCCTGTGACGAGCCGTCACTTCCATGAGCCTCTGGGAGTGAGTCTGCTCCAGGATAGAGATTTGGGACTGCAGAGACAACACATAACCTTGAGTGAGGGTCAATGGCATGTTGAATCCAATACACACACAAAAAAAATTTAGCTGAAAAAGGGAAGTGGAATCTTTCAATTCAGCATTGGAACACATATTCAGTTGACTAGATGCTGATCTAATCGTATTCATAAGCATAAGATTTTAACTATAATTTCAAATATGCAACAAACAGCTCCCCTAAAACAAAAGCAAAAATGAGCTTTGACTTGTGCTAAAGAATGAATAAGGCAATAATCTATAAATGGAAACTGATGAAAAGGCATTCAATTGTTTCCTTTCTCAGTAAAACTTCTACACCTCTTCTACACAAAAAGCTACACCTCTCAGGATGTTTCAGTCATAGAGACAAAAAAACATGCAAAGACAGTGATCAGCAAACACGCACGCACAGACATATTTAAAAGATAAAAGTCATGCCTGTCACTCACAGAAATCTTTTTTTTATTACTAAGTATTTTTGCTTTGCTTTTAAGTAAAAATATCTAAACATCATTAAAACAAGATATTTACTATTATCTTAGTAATATTATATGGTTACTACTATTACTATACTATAATATTACTATTATATTAGTCATATTCCAAGATATTATATTATATATTTACATGAGATCAAAATGACATAAAATATTACATTTTGTTTTTTAGAGATATCTCTTACTAAACTGAGTGAGGGTTATGCTTAAAACAAGAAGAAAGAAAAAAACTTATCCAATGGGTTAAAGAAAAATTATAAACTTAATTTAAAGGGGAAAAGTTTCTTCTTAACCCACTGCCAAATAGTTGTTTTGTTTTAAGCATAACTTTATTTTTGAATTCTCAAAAAAATAAAAAAAATAAATAAAAAAAATTATATTTTATGTAAATTTGCTTCTAAAGTAAATGTACTCTGTTTAGGATGTTTAGATATTTTTTGTTTTTTACTGGAAAACCATTAAGACAATGACTTTTTCAGTGCAAAGCCTGAATAAAATCTGCCATGTGGGAGTTACATCAAACAAGCTCTCATGTAACTTACCGCAACCAATAATACTAACTGTGATTAGTCTGCATAGAATAAACATCACAGCTAATGACACAGCTACTAAGCAACTTCTTATTGAAAGTCATTATGGCTGGGCTTCGTTCACATTAACATGACGTGTACTTTCTCCAGGGTACGTTTTAGAGAGGACTTGTCTTTGCCGATATGAAGCAGCATCCTCTCCAGCTCAGCTTTCTCTCCCTCCACTCGATGGACAGTGGCTTGCAGGGCAGCTAAATGCTCCTGGAGCTGGCCCTTTTCACTCTGCAGGAGTGCACAACTATCTTGCGCCTCCAGCTCAGCCTGTTGCCTCTGTCTCATGGCCTAGTAAATTAGAACAAACATAAAACAGATACCATCTAATATGGCTGTCGACGAGACAAGAACTGGTTGTAGATCATCGTGGTTTTCAGGACTAGAATGTTGCATGTTAAAAATGGTGCATGTCACATTAACGTGACACCAATAAGTTTTCCAGTATTTTTTGGATGTGTGCCTGTAAGGACCAAATTATATTAAAAGGAATAGTTCACCGAAAAAGTCTTCTGTGTCTTTCAAAACCCATATGACTTAAATTTCAGTCTTTGAATATTGTGCTTGAGTCAAACAGTCTACTTTATCATGCCTTTATAGTGCTTTTTTTTTGTGTGTGTGTTTTTTTTTCTTTTTTTTTTTTTTCTTTTTGGAGTTTGAAAGCCCATGGTCCACATCCATTCACCAAAAGAAAGAACGTCATTGACTTGAGGCTGAGTAAATGATAACAACATTTTCATTTTTGGATTAACTATGCCTTTAGAAACATTGTGTTAACAGTATGATTATACATGTGAGCATAACCTCCTTCAGGCCACGTGTGTGTTTGTCCAGTTTGGAGACCATGAGCTCCGACTCTTCCTGGTTTCTCTGCAGGCTTTGTAATCTCTCACTTAGGCCATGATTTTGCTTCTTACAGTCTGTCAGAGCCTCCTGTGTCTTATCCAACCTTTCCTGTGTACACACAGAGACAAGTATGAAGAGGCATCAATTCACACATGCATAATCAGACACCCCCATACACAGTTTAACGAGGAGGCTGTACTTTTCCTTGCTGCCACCAATGCTCTGTTTTTCTGTCTTCTTTCCCTCTCTCCCTCTCTTTCTTTTTCTCCTCTTTTTATTGGCAAGAGCTGGTCGGTTTCAAGCAAACTGAAAATGATTTACACTGAGGGCGTAGTGTTTTTGTTTGTACAGCATCCTTAAAACACAGACGCATACTAAGCCTTAAAAGCCCTCCAGAGGAGACGTAGAAAATTAATGAGCTCGGTTCAGCTTTTTATTGCACCGTCATCCAGCACCTTCAGGGAACAGGCGGTGGCAAAGGTAAATACCAAAAAAAAAAAAAAAAAAAAAAAATCATCTAGAAAGGTTATATAACCACAATATAAATCAGTGCATATTATGGCCATGGTAGAGGATGATTTGGGAGTTGCAATTAAAGCTGTACGTGAACTAAGGTGAAGAGAGATCAAAATGGGTGTAGTTCTAATTACGGTATGCATGTTGCTAAACCATAATGAATTTAATAAGGTTGTTTGTGAGTTCAAGATTAAGCAATATTATTAGCCCAAAGTCTTGATCAAGAATTCAGCTTGCTGCTTTAACTCGTTGCAGAGCAAAGTTTCATCAAGTTGAGGTTTTTGAGCTAGTCTATGTTGCTGTTATTGGACTATTGATGCTAATGTGTATTGTATGTGAGATTATTGTAGAGCTAGCATAAACTCACTGAGCACTTTATTACGAACACCTGAAAACTTACTTATTCATGCGATTATCTAATCAGGCAATCATGTGGCAGAAGTGCAATGCATAAAATCAAGCAGATACGGGTCAGGAGCTTCAGTTAATGTTCACATCAACCATCAGAATGGGGAAAACATGTGATGTGAAGGAAACGCCTTGCTGATGAAAGAGGTCAACGTAGTATGGCCAGACTGGTTCGAGCTGAAAGTAAGGCTATACAGTAACTCAGATAGCCACTCTATACAATTGTAGTGAGCAGAAAAGCATCTCAGAATGCACAACATGTCAAACCTTGAGGCGGATGGGCTACAACAGCAAAGACAAACGTCGGGTTCCACTTCGGTCAGCCAAGAGCAGAAGGCTAAAGCTGCAGTGGACACAGGCTCACCAAAACTGGACAGTGGAAGATGGGAAAAATGTAGCTTGGTTTGATGAATCTCGATTTCTGCTTAGGCACACAGATGGTAAGGTCAGAATTTGGCACCAACAGCTTGAATCCATGGACCCAACCAGCCTTGTGTCAGTAGTACAGGCTGTTTTTATAGACCCATATTATTATCTATATACTATAGTATATACTATAATATTGTGCTAGGTAAGTGTATATATCGCTGCTAGTAAGGTCAGATAACTTATATGATAATATAAGTATTAGAGCTGTTGAAATTAACACATTAATGCATACAATTAATTAATTATGATTAATGTGAGATTTTTTTTAACACTATTAATGCATTTATTCAGTTTGCCATTGTAACTGTTTGATTCTGTTATATGTGATTTGTACAGACTTTCAGTACTGATCAGAACTGAAGTCATTTGCACTTTGTATTGTGGAATTTAATCATCATTGATGCTCAAGTGAAACATTCCCCATGAGCAAAGCACCAACATTCATAGAAATGCAAACACCAGCGGGGGACTTTACACAGGCCAGCAGCATTTGTACACACAACCACATCCATAAAGTTTGGGTAAAGTTGATCTATCATTTAATTACTGCAGGTTTGAGTTCTGTGTTTGCATTTCCCTGTGTATTTTGATGCAGTTTAAGAAAATGGCAATGAGCGAGTAAGACAAGTAAAGGGTGCTGTTGCATTAATCTACATTATGATAGATTTAATATACTGAACATAATAATTTTCACATAGGCCCAATGTAAACGTGTTAACTCATAACTAGGAAAGATAATGTTTAAATATTGTACATTTCTGATACTTTACATTAACTATACACCTGCAACCCATCCTGCATCTACATACATTGGGACACAAAACCCATGCTGACCTGCAGCATTTTCCGGTCAAGCTCACTGGCTGTGAGAGCTCGCTGCAGTTGTGCGACCTGATCCCGCATTGCTCCTGCAGCAGCATTGCTGTCAGACAGGGATGCAACCATAGCCTGCAGTTTCTCCCTCAATTGGGCCTCTTGCAATTCTGTGTGTGCCAGGGCAGTCGCCAACCTCTCACCCTCCACCTAGATTGGGACAAGAGAACTGCATTAGAGTTTGTTGTCCAAAGATGATAGAAAGATGACTGATGTCCTGTTAGCTGTTACAGGGTTGTGCCCTTGCCTTGAGCAAGACATGGCTCACTCCTTGTAGAGTTCAAACCTACAACCTTTTGATTACCAGCCCACATCTTTAACCTATACAGCACACCATTCCTCTAGAGACTGCACAAACCTTCACACACCTTCAAAAGGGTAGCATGCTCTTCACTGTCTCCCAGCTCTCTGTGGAGGTTGGTAAGGCGTTCCTGCAATGAGCTGACCTCCGCATCCCTCTCTGTGGCTCGGAGCTGGGCACGCTGCAGCTCTCCTTCCAACCCTTGCCTCGTTAGCTCCAGCCTGGTGGCTTGAGCCTCCGCAGCCTCACGCATTTCCTTTATATAGCGACACTCAGCATCTAGACCCTCCTCAGAAGCCTGGGAGCGCTTCAGCTTCTCCTGAGCATGATAGAGTGATATACTGATATTGATACTGGCCTAGGAGCAACTCATCAGATATTTTTACTGTGAACTTTAACGAATAATTAGTACTTGCATAAACAACATCTCTGTTTTGTTCTGCACTGTACTGCGGGATCGTATTGCACCTGTCAGTTTTCATTTGTTTCTGAGAACTGTGTGTACACTATTTATATCCCTAAAATAATTGTTTTTGATATTTATTTATTGTTTAAAGTGTTTTCTGTTTACAGTTTACTGTCTACATAGTGTATTGTTTACAGTGGAGTTATTGCATTGCTTACAGTGTGATGTTTACAAGTGTTTATTGTCATGTCTGTAAGTTGCACTGCAGACCCGGTGAAACAACATTTAATTCCACTGTATACTTGTATATGGCTGGAATCATAATGGACCCTTGGACATTTCTGAGTTTTGAATGCGGAAGTAAACTCTAGTGTGATAAACTTCTGTAGCAGTGAATGGGAGACCATAGCAAAACAAAAAATCCACTGTTATGTTTCCATGACAAAAGTGGAAAAAATAGAGAGAGAGGGATTATGGCAGTAAGATTTTTATAATTATTATTATTATTATTAATCTCAGGGTGATATAATAATAATTATGTTATAAATATACATTAAATAAAAAATAAACAATTAAATCTAAAAAAGTTTGCTAGATTTACATTGCTAAATTAAGGTGGAAATACGACATAACAGTCTGTGAAAAGGGTCCATAAACTTCACGTGACCTGACAAGATTGTGGGGTGAAGTGAGAATGAACATGTATCTACAGTATACACTGATGAACCAAAACATTATGACCAGCTGCCTAATATGCTGTTGGTCCTCCGCGTGCCGCCAAAACAGCACTGACCCGCTGAAGCATGGACTCTACAAGAACCCTGAAGGTGTCCTGTGGTATCTGGCACAAAGACATTAGCAGCAGATCCTTCAAGTCATGGAAGTTGCAAGGTGGAGTCGCCATGGATTGGAATTGTTGGTCCAGCACATCCCACAGATTCTCAATCGAATTGAGATCTGGGGAGTTTGGAGGCCAGGGAAACACTTTAAACTCTTAATCATGTTCCTCAAACTATTCCCGAACAATGTGTGCAGTGTGGCAGGGTGCATTACCCTACTGAAAGAGGCCACTGCCATCAGGGAATACCACTGCCATAAAGGGGTGTACCTGGTCTGCAATGATGTTTAGGTAGGTGGCACGTGTCAAATTGACATCCACATGAATGGCTGAACCCAGGGTTGCCCAGCAGAACATTGCTCAGAGCATCACACTCCCTCCACCGGCTCGTCGTCTTTCCACAGTGCATCCTGGCACCATCACTTCCCCAGGTAAATGCCACGTACATGGCAGTCCACGTGATGAAAAAAAAAACGTGACTCATCGGACCAGGCGACCTTCTTCCACTGCTCCAAGGTCCAGTTCCGATGATCGTGTGCCCATTGTAGGCGTTTTTGACAGTGGACAGGGGTCATCATGGGCAATCTGAACGGTCTGCGGCTACGCAGCCCCATACGCGGCAGGATGTGATGCACTGTGTGTTTTGACACATTCTTCCCTTAATCATCATTAAAATTTTCTGTGACTTGTGCCACAGTAGACCTTCTGTGGACCAGATGGGATAGCCTTCTTTGCCCTCGCTGCCTTTTGCTATCAATGAGCCTTGGGCACGCAACACCCTGTTGCCAGTTTGTGGTTTGTCCCTCCTCGGACCACTGTCAGTAGGTACTCACCACTGCTGACCGGGAGCACCCCACATGCCTTACCATTTCAGAAATGCTCTGAACCAGTCATTGACAAGGGCATAACAATTTGGCCCTTGTCAAAGTTGCTCAGGTCTTTACTCTTGGCCATTTCTCCTGCATTCAACACGTTGACCATGAGAACTGATTGTTCACTTACCATCTAATCTACCCAGACCTTGACATGTGGCCTTGTTAGGAGATGATCAACATTATTTGCTTCACCTGTTTTGGCTCATCAGTGTGTATCTAATTATTTTGCCATAATAAGTTCAAGCTATACTGTTTGAATGAGGGTGAGTTGGGGTTACTGTATATACCATCCATGTGTGTATATAGTATGTATTAGTGTTAACATGCAGTGCTTTGGCCTCTGTCTCAGTTATCTGTAGGATGTTTCTAAATTTGGCCAACTCTTCACTCATAATCCTTTTCTCTCATTCTCCACACTGAAATGCCTCATCCCGTAAAGAGAGGGATGCTTGCATCCCCTCTAAATGCTCGGCCAGCTCACGCTTTCCTGGCAAACACACACCCACACATTCACATCCATGCTAATCTAAAACAGTGCAGCAAAAAGGACATCACTGAGTGGAGTGCACCCAAGGTTCAGACTAGAGATCCTTCTTATCCTCCTCCAGCTCTCTGATAGATTGTTTCAGCATCTGTATTCGTGAGTTGCTTCTCTCCTGACTGGCCTGCAGGCTTTCCACCTGTTTGCTGAGACTCTGCACCTGTGACTGGGCCTCATCCTACATACAATCAGAGAGAAGGATCTAAGTGGATCATGTCTTGTAGCAGTGTGCATGGCCTAATATGTTACCTTGTTTTGATCAGGTTCCTTTAATTGTGTTGTTATTGTGTGCCTTGTTTTATACTTTTTTACTATGGAATCTGTTGTTTTGTCAATGGTTGGTCATGTTCAGGTTAATATGGTCACTGGAGTTTGATGTTATTGATGTGTCGCCATATGTGATGTGGGCTCTGTATACGTGTTGATCAATGATTTTATTTTATTTGAGTGAATAACAACTTTTATTTCAGTCTGCTTATCATACAAAGTGATTGTATGCCTTTAGAAGACATGGAATATAGATGCATGGACAACTTTTATTACACTTTAGAGTGCTTTTTTTAAGCTTCAAAAGTGAGACACAATCAACTGCTATTGTATGAAAATCAGCGATTGGGACGTTCTTTAAAATACAGAATATCCTTTTGTGTTCCGCAGAAGGAAAAAAGTCATGGGTTTGGAACAACATGAGGGTTATTAAATGATGACAGTATTTTAATCTCTTTTAATCTCTTCATCCCTTTTCATCTCTTTAAGTGTGTATTTGTGGTAATGTAGAGGTACCCGGTCTCTCTGTGTGTCCCTGAGTTCTTGCTGGAAGTTGCGCAGTGACATCTGAACTGAGTCCAGATCCAGCTCTTCATCCTCTCCACGGGAGGAGGACAGAGCACAAACCGGCAACCCACCCATCCCAGTCTCATCTGACATGATTTCACCTTAGGGCATACACACATACCCACACACACTCATTTTCCATGCAATTCCTCTGTTGTGTAAGGTAGAACACCAAGTAAGTTACAACAGTATATTGTTTAATATGCTTCAAGAAAAGAATCCTTTGTAATCTAAGGGTGGTGATGTTCCTCTTGACCTTAAACTAACCTTTGCTACAGGATTCATTATTAGACTGAGAACCCTATACCTTTCACAGGTGAGCGAGTTCTCCATGGTGAGGGGCTCCGTCCACGTTCCCCAGTGGTGGATGAACATCTTCCATGCCCTCTTCCAAGTGTACGTCTCAGGGTAGAGCTGAGAATGTTCAGCCTGTGGTCAAGATCTCTCCGTATGGCATCATTCTGTCCCAGTTGTTCTTCCAGCCTCTGGGCTCTGGTTTCTGCTAGACTGACCTTCAGACCTAGCTCCCTGAGCTGGGCCTGGGCTTCCTGCAGTGCATTCTCCAAGCGCGCTGTCTCCTCGTGCTGCTTCAATTGGCTTTCCTGAAGATTGACATCCCTCAGTTGCTGCAACTCCCTCTCCAAGCGCTGCGCTTCTTCCAGTTCAGCTACACGCCTCTGCAATCCTGCAGACTGTTCACAGACATACACCACTTCTATCAGTTTGAGTGTGTTAGGAGCCGTTCACACCATATTATACATGCACAGATGCCTTATTCGGCTGGTTTGGATACGTCAACCACGGCTCCATCTTGGAACGGTCAACAAGGAGAGCAGTTTGAATGCAAGTGAATGGAGGAGATGCCTCAGTCTGCTGCATAAACTGCTTTTGTGTGGAAACAGTTAATCAAGTAATGAATTCACTGACTGGGTGCTAATTTTCAGTATGTTTGCCATGATATATTTATTTGACTTTATTTGCAGTTTGCTACAAAAATAGTCAGGAAATTGCATCAGGTAAGATTTATTTTACAGCAACTTACTATCATAAAAGTCTGAAAAGTTATATAAATACAACTTACTATGTGTAGTAATATGACCTTACTATTGATGTTATATTATATTTTGTATTTTAGATTAAAAAACTAATTTATGATTTGAATAAACAAACATATTATTTTTAATATATAACCTATCTATCCCATCTTATGACCCATCTATCCCATTGTGATTATGATAACTTATACCACCACTTACTTGATGCTTCCAGCATCAGACAGTGCTCTGATTTTCAACATTATTTATAAAAGCGTTTTACCAATATTCAGTTTAATTTTGGAATTTTATAACATTTAAAATGTTGCCCAATATTTATGGAAAATCTGATTAATGTGAAAGTTGGCTGTTGCAGACCGTATGCTTTCATGTGTTAACAAAAGACTCCTGACCATTCCAATATGGCTGACGCAAACATACTTCCTGTGTGAACTGCCCCTTACTGTGCAGTCTGTGCATACTGTACACCAGTCTCTTTGTGTATTGTACCTCCTTTAGGGCTGCCTCTCTGCCAGCATCACTCTCCAATACTCTTTGTCTTAGAGTAAAGGTCTCCCTCCTCATTTCCTCTTCTCTTTGCTCTTCCTGAGTCAGTCTGGCCTGCATCTCACTCAGCTCCTGCCCTTGCTTAGTGCACTGACCCTCCAGTGTCTTCACCTGTTCACATACAAATGTTTTTTGTGCCATTATTTAGCAAAAAAGTGACCTGGATCAGGCTGTGTTGATACTAAGAGTTGATGTTAAGGCACTGATTACCAGGGAAAACGTTCTGATTTACAGTATATGGCCCTCACCTTTCTGTGCAGTTCCTGTAGTTCTCTGCGTGCCTGCAGGCGAGATTTCTCCAGCTCACGCAAGTTGGTTCTCAGCTTCAGCACCTCCTGCTGGAGGGAGGATTTATACTCCTCTAGCACTGTCAGTCTTTGTTCCTTCTCTCCTGCTCGCTTTAAACTGAGAAAAAGAGAAAGACACAAAAGATTAATTGCTACCTCACCTTTGAGAATGGCACTTACAGGGAATATTTAATATGCCATCTGTTACAAAATATTTCTACTCCTTTACTGATATTTAGGCTATCCTACATACAATTTGTCCAGAGAACAGAGTAATCTATTGCAAAATGAATATTCTTGAACAAATCACTTGACATTTGTTGTTCATTTATAATCACATCTCAAATTATGATCTAAAGTTACATATAGTACATTAGCCAGGTTGAAGGAATAGTTCACTCAAAATGAGAATTCTGACAACTTTTATTTTTATTTTGTGGAAAACAAAAGGATTTTTTTTTATTTTATTTTTTTTATCTTCACATATAATGAAAGTGGATTGTCACTCTGGGCTGTCAAGCCCAATAAAGTAAACCAAGTATGCTAGACCTTTTATTTTCAGACTCTGCCCTCTTTACAGCTGTTCGGAGTTCATGGTTGGAAGTCTGGATGGCCTCCTTCTCTCTCACAGCATTCCCTAAAGCTCTTTTTAGTTCCAAGCTTTCATGCCGCTGAGCGTCCCTGTCCTGCATATACTCCCTCAGCTCTCCATGAGCCTCGATCAGCTCCTTATGGCCAGAGTCCCTGCTCTCCTCCACCTCACTCAGCTCCCTTCTCAACTGCTCCACCTGATTTAGAGAGGGATGAAGAAAAGGGAGATAGACAAAAGAAGAGAACGAAAGATGAAATGAAACAAAATTATATTGTAAATATAGAAAGAGTGATGTGTGATGATCAGGGTTGGGAGGGTTACTTTTGAAATGTATTCCACTACAGATTACAGAATACATGCTGTAAAATGTAATTTGTAATGTATTTTGTTAGATTACTCAAGGTCAGTAACGTATTCTAAATACTTTGGATTACTTCTTCAGCACTGGTAGATTTTTTCACTTGTTTTGACTATAAAAACTCAGTAAGACAAAATACACGTTAAAAATACATTCTCTGAAAAACCTAAATATCTTATGCAGTGTTGTTTCTAAAAGAAGATAAATCAAATTGATCTTGTTTTAAGGATTTTTAGATATTTTTACAGGAAAACAATACAAAAATTATTATCAGGAATATGATTTTTGCCCTAATATCAAAGGTCTTACTTGCAAAAAGAAATTATGATCCAACGTGAATTTTCTTGATAAAAAATATGATCGTGCCTGGTAACACATGCATGTAAAATGGTTAGAAATAGCATTTTAGCTTAGCGTAAAGCTGACAATTTACACAAGGTATATTTCTATTTCTTGTGCTCCAAACTTACTTCAAACATACTTCTCTTGTCTGCTCGTATGAATGTAACACATCATAAGAAAGTGTTTCACCACTGATCGAATGCACTTTGGATCACATCATTTATATGTATAACTGTTTTTCATCTGAAAGGACTAAATATTAAATGAATAAAATGCAAAGTAATCTCTTCAGTAATCAAAATACTTTTTGAATGTAACTGTATTCTAAATACGAATTATTTAATTTGTAACTGTAGTGGAATACAGTTACTTATATTTTGTATTTTAAATACATATTCCCGTTACTTGTATTCCGTTACTCCCCAACCCTTGTGATGATCAGAATGTCTGAGTAAAATGGTCTAACTTTAAAATCTAAATGATCTAAAATAAAGCGTCATTGAGCCATTTAAATGACTCGAGTATGGTGAGGTGACACGACGGAGAGGGGAAGACTTCTAATGGTCATATTCCATACGTGGCACTGTTTTGCTGAAGACAATTCAATTTCATTTTCCATGAGATGAATGAAATGGAAACACAGCCTATTAGTAATATTCCACTGCCTTGTTCCATTCAGCTTCTCAAAGCATGTGAGCATCAGACTCATCCAAGGAGTTCTGCCTTCTTTTCAGTGATTAGTTGGGCTGGTACAATTTTTTCGAACACTTTCATCAAATGTGCTAAGGGTGAAATTCCTGGCCCATGTAAACACAGAAATATGACCCACATTCTGGTAATTTCTTGGCTACAGATAATCGTTTTACGGTGTATTTTTTGTTTATTTTTTTACTCACAATGCAGCCAGATTGAAGAGAGAGAGAGAGAAGAAAAATACAGAAAAAGACAGGACAGGCTCCAAAGACTGCCACACACAGCAGCGATGATGAGAAACATCAGCAGCGTGCACAAGTGTGTGTAGATGCTGGTGTGTGAAAGAGAAGTGTGTGTGTGTGTGTGTGTAAGTTTACTGGGCCACACAAGATGTTTTCTTCTCATAAATCTTGATGTAAGAGAAATAAGCCTGTGCCAAGCCCACATTGGTTTAATTCATTGATGGGGGGTTGGGTTAGCAGGACAGTGAATGACAGTAAAAGGGGTTAGAAATGACCCCTGTTTTAGAGTTGTGGGGATGTTTCCATGGGGAAAACATTCACTACAGTATAAGAAAAAAAAATAAATAAATAAAACTCCTGAGCACCTGCTTATTTGTGGAAAAACCCTAATTACAACATTTTTAATTTTTTTTTTATCATAGAGAAAGCCTCTTTTATCTGCCTTTTATTGTTCCCTTCACACAGCCCCCCACTACTGGTGGTTTGTCATTGTCTGACCAGGGCAAATCAGAGGAGGATTAGTGGAAATAATCAGACAGAAGTAGAGAATCCATCTTTGTGTGCATACAGCCGCACACAGAGACAGAGTTTTCACCACATCCATTAAGTCACTCCACTCACCCTAGATGCTTGGGGAAAAACTGTTTGACCATCCAAATTTGTGGCCTGAGGCTGTGGTAGAATTAAATAAATGTTTGTTCAGAGGTCATTCCCAATAGTGACCTTGAGCCTTAAAGGAATAGCTCACACAAAAATGAAAATTCTTTTAGAATTTACTCATCCTCGTGTCGTTCCAAACCTGTATGACTTTCTTTATTATGCAGAAAACAGAAGGTTTTAATTAATATCATTGTCTGTGTTTTTTAATTCATTGGCTGTGGATAGTACCTCACTTTAATGCTTAAAAATTGATCAGTTGCTTGTTCATGAGAAAAGCTCTTTCACAGTGGTATGTGTTCACGTGAGAACTTGCGTCATTTTGAGTGATAAACAACGCATGAACGCAAGCCACTGTGAACAAGCTTCTCTCATAGCGCTAATGAACACGCAACGAACGTCAAGATTTTCACTGAAAAAAATTACTTCAATTTCATTTTTTTTCTGACTAAACATGTTAATGATAGGTTATGAAAGTTAACAATAAAGTGTGGCTCTGGTAGACTTATAGCGAAGTTCTTCTTCATTCTTGGCTCAGAGCTAGAAAGAAGGTCAAAACATTTGAGCAACGGTATACTGTTTGGAAACATTTGAACACCACCCACACAACTGGGGCCAGCATTTAGATGTGAGATGCATGCTGTCCAGAGAACAAACTACATGTAAACCCAATATGACATTAAAATACACTGGCAGCCAAAAGTTTGGAATAATGTACAGATTTTGCTATTTCGGAAGGAAATTGGTACTTTAATTTACCAAAGTGGCATTCAACTGATCACAAAGTATAGTCAGGACATTACTGATGAAAAAAAAAAACAGCACCATCACTAAGTACTTTTTTGATAAAATCTAGACAGGCTCCATTTCCAGCAGCCATCACTCCAACACCTCATCCTTCAGTAATCATGCTAAATTGCTAATTTGGTACTAGAAAATCACTTGTCATTATATCGAAACACAGTTGAAAGCTATTTTGTTTATTAAATGAAGCTTAACATTGTCTTTGTGTTTGTTTTTGAGTTGCCACAATATGCAATAGACTGGCATGTCTTAAGGTCAATATTAGGTCAAAAATGGCAAAAAAGGAAGCTTTCTCTAGAAAGTCGTCAGTCAATCATTGTTTTGAGGAATGAAGGTTATACAATGCTTGAAATTGCCAAACAACTGAAGATTTCATACAAAGGTGTACACTACCGTCTTCAAAGACAAAGGACAACTGGCTCTAACAAGGACAGAAAGAGATGTGAAAGGCCAGATATACAACTAAACAATAAGATAAGTACATCAGAGTCTCTAGTTTGAGAAATAGATGCCTCACATGTCCTCAGCTGACAGCTTCATCGAATTCTACCCGCTCAACACCAGTTTCATGTACAAGAGTAAAGAGAAGACTCAGAGGTGCAGGCCTTATGGGAAGAATTGCAAAGAAAAAGCCACTTTTGAAACAGAAAAACAAAAAGAAAAGGTTAGAGTGGGCAAAGAAACACAGACATTGGACAACAGATAATTGGAAAAGAGTGTTATGGATCTTAACCCCATTGAGCTTTTGTGGGATCAGCTAGACTGTAAGGTGCGTGAGAAGTGCCCGACAACACAGCCACATCTATGGCAATTGCTACAGGAAGCATGGGGTGAAATATCACCTGAGTATCTGGACAAACTGACAGCTAGAATGTCAAGGATCTGCAAAGCTGTCATTGCTGCACGTGGAGGATTTTTTGATGAGAACACTCTGAAGTAATTTAAGAAGATTTGAACATTTTTTTTCAAATTGTAATAGTAATTGTTCACATTATTAATGTCCTGACTATACATTGTGATCAGTTGAATGCCACTTTGGTGAATAAAAGTACCAATTTCTTTCCATAAGAGCACAATCAGTACAGTGTATGTTATCAATGACTACAGGCCTCATTCTATGAGTATAATCCATATGAGATCAGTAAAAGAAACCGTTTTAACCATTTGATGATGATTTAAAGTAATGTATATGCAGTAGATAATGTGTAATTTGTAATATTTACATTTAGTTTTCACGGCGCTATGTGCTAACACACTACACATGGTCATAATTAGGGTTGCCACCCATCCTGTAAAATACAAAATTGTCTAAGAGAGGAACTGTGGAATTGTTTTTAAAGATGAAATGATACATCCAGTATCAAATCAACACTGAAAAAGAGTTTTTCCTACATCAGAATTTTTTTGGCAGCCAGCCAAGCGAAATCTCGGGCAACCAAAGCACATTTAATTATATTCAGCTCACGTCCAGTGCGCAAAAAGCAGTAAATATGCTTCTCCTATTAAACGCACATCTGCACCGGGGGATCGTAGCTTAGTTTCACATGAATGTCCAGGAGCCATCGCATACACTCTGCGCTATCCAATCTGTGGAGCAAACAGGAACGCGCATCAACCAGGCTTCCCCTGGTATGCGAGCTCCCGAGAAAGGGTAGTTCAGAGCGGATCACTTGAGGGAATAGTTCTGTGATGGCTTGCGCGAATTTCTCATGTGAAACCAGGCTTTAATCGTGCCAAGCATATGCGTGTTTTAGATGAGAAGCGTATTTACTGATCCCAACTCCGTAAAGTGGCTTAATCATGGGTACAATCACAATAACTAGTCCTATAGAAGTATTAATAAAATCAAGTTTGATTCCCCACAGCACCTTGCTTAAAGTTACAAAAAAATGGAATTCAAAAGGTTCCAGATGCAAAAATAACCTGTATATACAATGTTAACATGAAATGAAACTACATAAGTATGTTAAATATTAATAAATTGCATTTATGTAATAAGTACACCCACCGATTACATGGACCAATGGCAGTATGAAGGTTTTTAAAAGCCGGTACAGATTTTTCATTAAAGTTCGTGCTGGCAAGCTGTTTCAAACCACTGCAAATAACTTAAAAAACCTTCTTTTTGGCCAGATTTTGTTCAGAATTATGTCACACCCATTCTTTCTTCATTTGCTTGATGTATATTGGCGCCATAAGAAAGTCATATGGGTTTGGAACAACATGAGGGTGAGTAAATTATGACACAATTTTATTTTCTGGGTGAACTATGCCGTTAAAGGTGGAGGTGTACATACACGGATACAAGCACAGACATGCAATCATGTAACTAACTTCCTGTGTGCTGACCAATCAAACTGGTGGCAATGCCAAGTTCAACAGGAGTCTGTGCTAAATGACTCTCCCCAGGACTGCCTCTGGTAGGTACATACTGGACTCCAACAGGCTTTATGTTGCCTTATGGCCCAACATAAACTAGCTCACCTCCTCACTTACATGACGTTGGTTATTTGGCTCTGGCACAGACATTATTTTTCTGCTCTCCTGGGCTATAGGTTTCTCATGTTCTGGATGATAAATTTGTTTCTATGACTAATCTATTGGAATGTGAGTGTAAAGTCTTAGGTTGTTGTACCTCTTGCTGAGCCTTCTGCCTCTGCATAAACAGCTCTCTGATCTTGTCATTCAGATGGTGCTCCGAAACTTCACGGGAAACTCAGAGACTCCTCAAAACAAGAGCGCAGGTCTTTCAGCTCATCTTGCAACCCTAAAACTGTGTCCTACAGAGAGAGAAAATGAGCATGATAATGAAATTTATACAACAGATAGTTCCAGTCCTCGAATTTTATTTGCCAAAGGGTGTTCCAAGAGTGCTAATATTCCTATAACAGCACTAGGATGCTTCATTATTTTTATAGCTCTCCTTGTCTGTGATCATTGCTTTACAAAAGTGCTGGGTTCTTGATTCCCATTTTGATTCCTGGGAGTTGAGTCTTTTAAATCTGTTTACCAAAAAGGTTTGTTTATATTCATTCACTGATTCGTTCAGTGACCATTTCGGCAGATAACATCTTACACCAGTAGGTGGCAACAAATGAGCATCTTTTATGTTATGAGTAAAGCTGGTGCCATACTAGAGTTTTCTGTTGATTTTTCAGGTGTGTACATAATCATCGGCCAGGTGGAGGGAGAGGGAGTAAACATTAATGTCTGCCAGCGGTAGGTCCTTAATTCCTTGACCGTCAGGACTCTCTGCTGAGATAATCACTTCACATACTCCTAAACAACATCCGGCTTGTTTGAAATGATCGCTAGCAGTTGGTGGGATGAGTATACGTGACAAAGGCAGTGACCAATGAGCTTCATGCCGAAGTCCAGTTCATAGATATGGGTGTTTTCCAGAAGTTTTTCAGAGGATGGAAGCAAAATATTTTTCTGCAAAAAAAGAATGGTGTCCAATGGAAAGCACTTGTGGACAGTGCATATGGAGAAGAGGATCATTGCTCTTTAGAGCTAACATGCCTGTTTGTATGACAAATTATATTATAATTATATATTTATATATTATTTATATTATAGATATACTGTAGTATTTCTGAGAATGTACTTAATAATAATAGTACTTATTATATATTTAAAAATGATAATTGATTGTGATTGGTCAATCATGGCATTGTACTTTTTTTTTTATAAATGTACAGAAGTGTATACAGTTGAAGTCAGAAGTTTACATACACTCAGGTCGAAGTCATTAAAACTCATTTTTTAACCACTCCACAGATTTCATATTTGCAAACTATAGTTTTGGCAAGTTGTTTAGATTGTTTCTCATTTAATTGACTATATCACAATTCCAGTGGTTCAGAAGTTTACATTACATTCATTACATTCAAGTTAACTCTGCCTTTAAGCAGCTTGGAAAATTCCAGAAAATGACATCAAGCCTTTAAGCAATTAGCTTCTGATAGGCTAATTGAAGTCAATTGGAGGTGTACCTGTGGATGTATTTTAAGGTCTACCTTCAAACTCAGTGCCTCTTTGCATGACATCATGGGAAAATCAAAAGAAATCAGCCAATACCTCAGAAAAAAATAAATAAATAAATTGGGGGACCTCCACAAGTCTGGTTCATCCTTGGGAGCAATTTCCAAATGCCTTAAAGTACCATGTTCATCTGTACAAACAATAGTATGCAAGTATAAACACCATGGGACCATGCAGCCATCATACCGCTCAGGAAGGAAACGCATTCTGTCTCCTAGAGATGAACATAGTTTGGTGCGAAAAGTGCAAATCAATCCCAGAACAACAGCAAAGGACCTTGTGAAGATGCTGGAGGAAACGAAAACGAGTCCTATATCGACATAACCTGAAAGGTTTCTCAGCAAGGAAGAAGCCACTGCTCCAAAACCGCCATAAAAAGGCAGACTACAGTTTGCTCACTGGACAAAGATCTTACTTTTTTGGAGAAATTTTCTCTGGTCTGATGAAACAAAAATGTTACTTTTTGGCCATAATGACCATCGTTATGTTTGGAGGAAAAAGGGTGAGGCTTGCAAGCCGAAGAACACCATCCCAATCGTGAAGCATGGGGGTGGCAGCATCATGTTGTGGGGGTGCTTTGCTGCAGGAGGGACTAGTGCACTTTATAAAATAAATGGCATCATGAGGAAGGAACATTATGAGGATATATTGAAGCAACATCTCAAGACATCAGCCATGAAGTTAAAGCTCGGACGCAAATGGGTCTTCCAAATGGACAATGACCCCAAGCATACCTCCAAATTTGTGGCAAAATGGCTGAAGGACAACAAAGTCAAGGTATTGGTGTGGCCATCACAAAGCCCTGACCTCAATCTGATATAAAATGTGTGGGCAGAACTGAAAAAGCATGTGCGAGCAAGGAGGCCTACAAACCTGACTCAGTTACACCAGGTCTGTCTGGAGGAATGGGCCAAAATTCCAGCAACTTATTGTGAGAAGCTTGTGGAAGGCTACCCAAAACGTTTGACCCAAGTTAAACAATTTAAAGGCAATGCTACCAAATACTAACAAATTGTGTGTAAACTTGTGAACCACTGGGAATGTGATGAAAGAAATAAAAGCTGAAATAAATCATTCTCTCTACTATTATTCTGACATTTCACATTGATTTTTTTTTTAATTTCTTTTTTTTATCCCCTTTTCTCCCCAATTTGGCATGCCCAATTCCCACTACTTACTAGGTCCTCGTGGCGGCACGGTTACTCACCTCAATCCGGGTGGCGGAGGACAAGTCTCAGTTGCCTCCGCTTCTGAGACTGTCAATCCACACATCTTATCACGTGGCTCGCTGTGCATGACACCGCGGAGACTCACAGCATGTGGAGGCTCATGCTATTCTCCGCGGTCCACGCACAACTTACCATGCACCCACTGAGAGAAACACTAATCGCGACCACGAGGAGGTTACCCCATGTGACTACCCTCCCTAGCAACTGGGCCAATTTGGTTGCTTAGCAGACCTGACTGGAGTCACTCAGCACACCCTGGATTTGAACTCACAACTCCAGGGGTGGTAGTCAGCGTCAACACTCGTTGAGCTACCCAGGCCCCAACATTTCACATTCTTAACTACAATAAAGTAGTGATCCTAACTGACCTAAAACAGGGAATGTTTTCTACGATTAAATGTCAGGAACTGTGAAAAACTGAGTTTAAATGTATTTGGCTAATGTGTATGTAAACTTCTGACTTTAACTGTATTTTTTATATCTAAACTCATGGAAAAAGTTGTAGCTTCACAGTTACAATCACATCTAGCAGCCAATAATCTCTATGACCCTTTTCAGTCTGGTTTTCATCTATTCCACAGTACTGAAACTGCACTCTTGAGGGTTGTTAATGATCTTCTCCTCTCTGCTGACTCTGGGTCCCTCAGTATTCTGATCCTGCTTGATATGAGCTCTGCTTTTGAAACTGTATACCACAACACACTCCTTTCCCGACTCTCAGATATTGGTATTACTGGCACTGCTCTTCCCTGGTTTTCTTCCTAACTTACTAACAGACAATATTTTATAATTAATAAACACAAATCCGCTACTGCTCCTCTCACTCAGTGTATCCCTCAAGGTTCCATTCTGGGTCCTCTATTTTTCATAATTTATGTTCTCCCACTTTCAAATCAAATCATCCGTCGTCATGGTCTCAGTTATCTCTGCTACACTGACAACACAGATTTATACATCCGCCCGTTTTTATTAAATTCATGCAATTAGCTCATTAACAGCCTGTATCAATGATGCAAAAATCTGGCTAAAAAGCAATTTCCTCAAATTCAATGCCGACAAAACAGAGATTATGATTTTTGGCCCACAAACACTTACAAGAAATATTGACATTTGTATCAATATTGATGGAATTCTGACCAAACCCTCCAAAATCATTAAGAATCTGGGCATCACTTTTGTTCCATCTCTCACTTTTGAAGCCCATATCAGAACCATCACTAAAATTACATTCTTCCATCTATGTCACATTGCATGAATCATGCTTTCATAACATCAAGTCTTGATTACTGTAACTGCCTCTTCATTGGCCTACCCCTTAAAACCATTGCCCGATTACAATATATCAAAAACTCTGCAGCTAGAGTTCTCACAAACACTAAGGGGTCTGCACACATTACTCCTACCTTGTTTAGTCTTCACTGGTTGCCTGTCTCTTGCCATATTAAGTTGAAAATTCTTCTCTTAACCTACAAAGTTCTCCATGATCTGGCTCCTCATTATTTATGTGATCTGCTTAATCCATACACACCTGCACGTTCTCTTAGTTCTTCTGATTCCAAACTGCTGTCTATCCCCAGATTTCATCTGCCCACTTTTGGTGGGAGATCCTTCAGTGTAATTGCACCTAAACTATATAACTCACTGCCTCAGACCCTCTGCAACATCTCCTCCATTTCCATCTTCAAGTCTCAGCTTGAAACTCATCTTTTCTCAGAGTACTATCTATCCATTGCTGATTTTTTTTTTTTTCTAACTGTGATTGTGACTTCTGTTAAAATGTATCTTGATTGTAAAGTGACCTTGAGCTTTTGGAAAGGCACTATATAAATAAAACGTATTATTATTATAAAATTGTTTATCTGTAATATATATATAAAAATATTTAATATCTACATATTTCATACGCAGTTCTGTAATAAGTTTTCGTTTATTCCATATTCCATATTTTTTCCAAATTATTCCAAAATAAACCTGTCCAAGGTGACTGTATATTAGGCCTTACTTAACCGTCTATTAATATCGATTTATAACCTTTCACACGTGTAATAAGAAACTGTTATGAGCACTTTCTTATCTCAAATTCCTGCTGGAGACCATGCGAATGTCATCTCGTCCAAACCTTTCGGTGCTTATTCTGCTTCTTTTCATGTGCAACCGCAAATATTAAGACACAAATTGCAAAAGCTGCCGTGAAGCACTGATTGTTGTTCATGGTTATTGTTTATGTTTGTGCGGTGCTCTTGCTCTCTGTTGTTTGATTTGAAAATGAGGTGTGATAGTGAAGCACTGAGAAAAGTCTAAGGCAGCCATTTAGATCTTAATCGGTGAATGTGACAGGCCCCAAACAAATCGAGTTATTCCGAATTTCTTAAATGGCTAAATAGTACAAAACATGATCAGGGTTGGGGAGTAAAGGAATACATGTAACGGCGTTACACAATCAGGATACAAAAAATCCGTTACAGTTACATAAAAAGCCAATGTATTCAGATTACAGTTACATTTGGTAAAAATTGGGATTACTAGCAGGATTAAAATTTTAAATTTATAACAAAAAACAAAAACAAAAAACAAAAGATCCTCCTGACATAAAATGATAAAGACCGCTGCTTGCTTTAGTACAGAATACAGATATGATCAAATACATGCTCGAGATCTCCTCTGGTTCTCTCTCGTGAATCACGTGAATCTGGTGCCACTTACTGTCGCATACACAAATAACATCTGTCACACATCAACACTGTGCTCTCGAGGCAAACAAGGTCAAACCATTAAGGACTGTTTAATCGCAATTGCCAATGGAGAAATATGATTATTTTTGTGGAAATTCCAACATTCTTGTCTCTTCAATGGAGAAAAGTGAAACAACATTACAGTTCAGTGCAATTTACCTTCCGGTTGTGAAGATGCACTGATTTTCCAAGGACTCGACATATAATTTAAAGAAGCATTTAAAGGTAAAACCCACACGAAAATCACGTTAGCTAGAATAGCTAAAATTAGTCATAAGTTTTCCCTAATTTCGCCGTCCGACCGTCTGTTGATCGTTTTCGCGGGAGCAGGAATAGAAGTGGAGAAATGACCACTCCCCCCGGTGAACAGCCAGTATTCTGGTACACGGGATGCCTGCTGTCTAAACTTTGTGACTTCTCATTTCCATCTTAACATCAGTTGAAACTCTAAAATTGTTCTCTGAAATGTGTTCATGTTGTAATGACAACAGTATTGGGACAGCATTTCTTTTTTTTTTCCTTTGTTAAAAAAAATCCTGATTGTACATATGAATACCAAATGAACTGAAAATATTAAGTTCTTAAGGGAAAAGTGCAATGGATAATTTATCTGATTTTGATACTTATTATAAATGTATTGTTAAGAACAGTTCAAATGTATGGGTGAGGGAGAAATACTGGCAAATGTAACATTTTAAAACTCATAGAAAGTAGGAATAAGTAAACCAAGACACTAAAAAGGTTTAAATCTATTTCGATCTATTCTTTAAAACAAGATACACTTTATTATCATAGAATCGCCCATAAACGTTAGCTGGTGATGTATGACCGTGGATCGTGAGCAAGCAGAGGACAGACACCGGAGGCACTGCAAGAATAATAATAATAATAATGATAATGATGAAGATAGCCTGTGATCTACATATTGCAGTCAGAAGTTAATGAATGGTCAGTGCCAATTAGTCTACATGCCTACTGCAATACATGGCAGAATTTAACTTTGTAGTGTTTTTGAATCTGAGGTATATCCTGCCAGATTTTGTTTTATGTTAACCAAGACATAATTCAGTGCATCTATTCTAACTGTATTTGCTTAATGAGAAAATAAACTTTTTTCTGTAACAGATAGAGGACTCACCTGATTTGGTTACAAAAGCTAAGAACAACTTATTAGTTTCCTAATAAGGAGGCACTGTCCCTGTTTTTCATGTTTTTTTCTTATATATAATAATAGCTACATTACTCAAACATGGTTTGTTTGCATTCAGAAGGCATGATTAAAAGTCTTCAAGAACATATTGCTTTTCTCTTGACTTTATTCACATATGCGATCTTGAGGCAATCTAAAAGTAATCTGATTACATTATTTTCTTACTCGGGTAACTGGATTAAATTACTGATTACATTTTTACTAAGTAATCAGTATTTGTAAGTGATTACATTTTAAAAGTAACCCTTCCAGCCCTGAACATGATACATGGATTGGGATTTGTTGGGATTTATTTCACGTTGTCTTGCTCCCGGTTGCTCAGGAAGTCTCGGTGCATACAATCCTTTCACAGGGTAGCTGTCTCAATGTCACGCGCCAGGGTGATTATGTGCTCAGTAAGAGTTGCCTTCTCTGCCTCCTTTTGAGAAAGGACCTGCCAATCAAAAACCCCATTTGCACAGTCAACTCAAGATTAATGTACTGAAACAATGGAAGCCCCATGTTTTTACCTCAGATCTGTAAAATGCCCTGTTCACACTGTGGTTATATTGTTGCAGGTTGTTAGATCTATTAGGTATTCCTGCTGCTTGATGCCTTAACTTAATTGGTGAGCTTCACAACCAGGACATAGCTTTTGAAAATCTCATCACAAATTAGATGTATTGCCAGTAAAATTTATATTTTATTCTATTTTGACAAGGAATCAGTTTTCTTGCTGCTAAAAATGAACATTTTGCAGGGGAAAGTGTTTGTATGTAAATCGCAGCAGTGCAAAATACATCACATCATGAGCATGAAGAACGATGTGGGCAGAGACAAATTATACAGAACAGTGAAATTGCTCTCAGTAACTACACTTGTTTACTGTACTGAATAGAAGTTTGTGTAAGCTACACTGTTTTGACTCCCCGAGTTGCGTTAAGGCTTTATTAAGAATTATTGCTGGAAATCGCAAATTTTCATTGAAAATAAATGACTTCAGGTCACTTTGTTGACCCTTAAGGCTATATGGGGCTACAGACACACCCTTTGACCAGACTGAAATGAAGCTGTGACAATATCTTTAATCTATTCCTCTGAAAGACAGATAAACACACACACCTGCTGTTTGTGGCTCTCGGCCTGAAGCAGGCTGTCTGTGCAGTGCTGCTTCAGTTTGGCCAGTTCTTCCTGCAGCTGCTGCAGCTCTCTGCGACTCTGCATGCGCAGCTCTGTGCACTCCGCTAGCAGCTGCTCCTCTGCCTGCTCGCTCTGTGCACACAACACTGCACGCATGCGTTCCTGAGACACACAGGACAGGTGCATGTGTTAGAATTTCAGCATCCAGAGGCTGATCCAGAGAGTATTTTGGAAATTCTTTGGAATGAATACTCTCTTGATCCACAGGAGTGTTATACAGTTTAGGGTTGTTGCATATCAATTCAGAATCACTCTGCCAACGTCCTCTCACAGACTGAAAGTCAAGGCCCAAATCTATAGCAGTTCTAACTTTACATGTCTAAAACAAACACACTGTGCATACTAGAGTCTAAAGTCTAATTTATACTTACTGAGTGAGCAGTCTTCTTTTAGTTAACCTAAAAATTATGATGAAATGCACTGACATATTTGTTTGGTGATATTTCTCCTATTCATGCACACCGCTGAAATTCTTGACCTAGGAGTCCTCGGCTAGTTGAAGAGCATTGATGATTTGTTAAAACTTAACATGGGTGTGGTTTGGATGTGTCGCTCTTCATTTACATTTGCGCTAGCCAGCTGAGGACACTATCTTAACATCAAAATAGATTACTTTGTCTCTCACAAGTTCAATTATACAGCACTAAAAGCAACGATCCCTGGAGAAAAAACAACCTGCATTATTGGCATTACTTCCTACTGATGTTTTGTCCACCCGAGACAACTTTCATGATCCTCAACAAGCTAAATTTAAAAGGACACATCTCCTAGTATAAATGCAGGCTTCGTTCAACAAGGGGGCTTTAATTCGTTCAGGAGAAAAATGCTCAGTTTATCCCATTGTTTAGAATTAAGTTGTCTGCTAAGTTGTATTGCCTGCTGGGTTCACTTTATATATCAAAAGCTCATGGATACCTTGTTCTTTCGCTCAGTATGTAGTTGTTCCTGATAGCTTTGCTGTGTGGTAATGAGGGTTTGTTGTAAGTTATTCTCAGGCTGAGCAAGCTTTAACTCTAAAGCCTGTTTCTCCTGCAAAGCCCAGGACATTTGTTGCTCGACTTCACTCTGAACGCTAGACAGCTCACCTGTGCAAAGGGAAGGACAAGAATATACACAGAGGAGAAACATGCTTTTTAATGAAAATATACATTAGGGTATACTGAGTTCCAACATGCTGGAAACATATGAAATTATATGCTCATTGGTATCATTACTGCACAATATATAGTGACAGCACCTACACATAAATAGTACAATGTGGATGCTATCTGTGAGGGAACTTTGTTAAGCTCACCCCTCAGCTGTTCCCTAGTTCTGGGCTGAAATATGGGCCCCTTGTGGGTTATTTCTGGGGCCCAATGGCCAGTAGACTCAGCCAAGTCAGTGAGAAAGGGGTTGAGGAGACACTCACAAGTCAAAGCCTTGTTAGCCTGCTGTAGACTAGCTTTCTCTTCCTCTAGCCTAGACAGATCGGCCTCCAGCGATGAGACCAGTTTTTGCCTGTCCAACAGGCCTGACTCTAGAGACTCTCTCTCAGCCCTGAGAATAGAATTAAAGAGAACAAACAAGAGAGAGAGCAAGAGATGGTGAGAGAGTGAGGAATACAAAGAAAATGGGTTGTTTTAGGTAATTATTAAACATCCTTAAATGCTTGTTTCTTTAAAGCTAAAGTGTGTAATTCCTGCAACATTAGTGTCAACAAATGTAATTGCAAAAATACCGTATTTTACCATATAAAGTCGCACCTGAATATAAATTGCACACGGCCAAAATCGTGTTGTTGAGAGAGGAAAAAACAAAGATATCTCACATCTGTTAAAAGTCGCACCAATAGCCTGACACAGGTTACATTCGGTAGGCATTAGTATTTTTCATATTCTGTTAAGGATTTATTAAAAACACGACAAATAAGCTACATCTTCTTATAACATATGTAACTCTATGCTGTAAACACATCTTTTATTTTGTGAATGAAACAATCTACTTGTTGTATTTTATTCATTCATTGTACCACGGGTCTGTTTAATGCTTGATTCTGATTGGTTGATGGACATTCTAAGGTGTGCAGTTATTTTTCAGTAAACGCACAGCTATGAAGTAGTTCCAGGCCTTGACCGCATAACGGTTCCATATCACTTTGCCAAATTATTTCAGTTATTTCAAAGAGCATTACAGACTACCACATCAAAATAACCATATAAAACAAAGACATTGGTTAAAGAGCACCTATTATGTTTTTTAAACGTGCCTAATTTTGCTTTAAAGGTCTCATACAATAGATTTACATGTATCCAAGGTCAAAAAATACTTCAATTTGCTCATAATTTAAATTGCAGCATTGCCTTTTTTCCCAGTGTCAAAAACGACTTGTTCAATGATCCATTCTAAAGGATTCATTCTAAACTCCTCCTTTCAGAGAGCCTACTCTGCTCTGATTGGTGAGTTGAGCGTGGATGCCGCGGTGGATGGCGTGAAGCCTCCACACGCGCTATGTCACCGTGGCAACGCGCTCAACAAGCCGTATGATAAGATGCGCGGGTTCAGACGCGGAAGCAACTGGGATTCATCCTCCGCCACCTGGAATGAGGCGAGTCACTACGCCACCACGAGGACTTAAAAGCGCATTGGGAATTGGGCATTCCAAATTGGGTGAAAAAGGGGAAAAAAAACAAAAATAAAAACAAAAATAAAATTAAATAAAACAATACATTATAAAGTGAAAAGCAGATTTTTACAGTTTCTGAAGGTTAATATATTAAGTTTATCATTTAATAATATAAACAACGGTACTGCACTGTAAAATATACAGCTTGCTCTGTAAAGTTGTTTACATTTTTACTGTATTTTTTACATAATTATTCTGGCAACCACAGCTGCCAGTTTCTTTCTTTCTTCTTCTTCTTCTTTTTTTTTTTTTTTTTTTTTACAGCATTTTAATTATAGACTTTTAATTTTTTTATATTCCCTGAAATTGTCATGTTTTCCATGACAGTGGGAACCCTGTAAAGAGCAATGAGTGTGTGGTCCATTTTTTAACCCAGTATCCGTTATTAAAGCAGTATAAAGTTGAATCAGAACTTTATTAACTACAGAAGAACATATGCCAGAGCTCTGTACAAAACAAGGTTTAACAAAATATAATCTGCCCGCATAACGTGACGTTTAGTCCAAACCTAATGCTGATCTATGCTGATCAATGATTAAGACCATGAGACCCTCCATAAGCAAACCCATGTTAAAAAAAAAAAAAAAAAAAAAAACAGCGGAATGCATTACGAGGGCATTTCTTACAACATTTTAAATCATTGGGGCAGTTTTGTTACTTTCAGTGGCTTTTTGCCCTGTGCCCCCTTAAATTTCTGACCCTGGTGTGGGTGTGCAATGTGTTCAAACGTCCAAAGTCAATTATGTTATGTAAATTGCGTTGGACTATAAGTCGCATTGGACTATATAAATCGCAGGACGTTTTGGAGGGTAAAAAAATATTCAACTTATTTTCCAGAAAATACATGTAATCATTATACATCAGGGGTCGGCAACCTATGGCATTGGCACGCGGAGGGGTAATCACTGGCATACCAGCAACGGCAAGAGAGGAGTAGACTGTTTTATTTATATAAATTCCGCACCTGCATTCCAATCTACATCTTGATGTACTCCTTCCTCGTGATCACGCAGCATGTTTTCAAGAGCTGAATAGGAGGCTAAACAAAAATGTGACGAGTCTGCAGTACACCCAACAGACTCGTGCAGCACGTGCAAGCCATTTGCACATCACCAGCCGGCAGCGCTTCACTATCGGTTAATCGCACGAGTCAACGTACCCGCTTTGCTTCAGTCAGGCTGAGCGGATGACAGCCTACATTCCTTGTTTTATTTGTTTCTTTTTGCTTTCAGAAAAACACGTGATGTAATAAGGAAAACACCACTATTAATCCTTGAGATTTCCAACCCAGCATACAGGTACACCCTCCTTAAACCATGGTCAAACTCAAAATTACATTAAACGATTAAAAGAGAAAACATAAACCCACATCATGGGGTTCAAAAATCTTTCAAGTCTATTCAAAATATAAATGAAACCTGGAAATAAAGTTTTAGGATTCTGCAGGTGCGATTTTGAACAAGCTTTTCATTAAAGCACTTTTACAAGATACTCTGTGAAAATTCATATGCAGGATCATGATTATATCATAATCATTGGGTTTTCACTCAAACTGTTATGCTGATAATATCATTTGTAATAAAAACAAACAAACAAATAAATTAGAAAAATGCAAATTAGAAACATTTTCACGAGTAGACTCAAACTTTTTGATTTTTTTTTAATTGAAACAATTACACACCAGCTTTAACATCCTTAAAGACTGATGAGATGTTCTGGACATGATTTACACTGCAAAACACAGACTTTCTCTCACAAGAAGAATTACATGATTGAAAAGGCCCAATTAATAATAACTCAAAAAAAAAAAAATAGTTTAAAAAACAGGTAGTTTACTTTGCCTGCCAACCTCAAACTCCAACATAAATAAAAACACAGCCCATATAAACACATTAATACACCAAATCCTAGTCGCACTAAAACACTAACACACATTGACTCACTGCAGAGCAGCCAGGTCTTGGGCCAGGGCCTTGGATTTGCATTGCTCTGAGGTGAGTTGCACTGTGAGATTGGCTTTGTCTCTTGCCAGTTCGTCTCTCTCTTTGCAAGTCCTCTGCAGTTTGGCAGCACTCAGCTCCGCTCCCCTGCGATATGTGCTCAACTGTTCCTGCAGGGCTTGTTTCTGCTTACAGACCTACACAAAACACACATTTACATGGTAGTACAAATATAAATATTCACATAAACCTCTGCTTTGTGACAGAAAAGTATCATAAAAGTAGCCCATGCTGCTTGTTTGTCATATTCCAAGTCTTCTGAAGATAGGTTTGTGAAAAACAACAAAAAATGTAAAGGGATAGTTCACCCAAAAATTTTAATTCTCTTATTATTTACTCACCCTCATGCCATCTCAGATGTGTATGACATTCTTCAGTAGAACACAAACAAAAATTTTTAGAAGAATGTTTCATCTCTGTAGGTCCTTACAATGCAAGTGAATGATGATCCATCACATAAAGGAAACATAAAAGTAATCCATATGACTGCAGTGGTTAAATCCATATCTTCATTAGCGACATAATAGGTGTTTATGAGAAACAGATACAGATTTAAGTCCTCTTTTTAATCTAAATCTCCACTTTCACTTTCAGATTTGAAAGTTAAACTAAATGTGGCTTTCAGATGTAAAAGTGAAAGTGGAGAATTATAGTAAAAAAAAAGGACTTACATTTTTATCTGTTTCTCACCCACATCTATCATACCGCTTCTGAAGATATAGATTTAACCACCAGAGTCGTACGGATTACTTTTATGTGGCCTTTATGTGATTTTTGGGGCTACAAAGGTCTGATTCACTTTGTAAGGACCTACAGAGTTGAGATATTCTTCTAAAAATCTTCATTTGTGTTCTGTTGAAGAAAGTCATACACATCTGAGAAGGCATGAGGGTTGTGTAATTATGAGAGAATGTTCATTTTGGGGTGAGCTATCCCGTTATGTAATATTTCAGCAAAACATCTTGACGTCCTTTGCGCATTCATGAGCAATGTTAGAGAAGTTTTCAAGCAAGAACTTGCTTTATTTTTAGCACTAAACAACACAAGTTCTCGCGTGAACATGCAAGCCAATGTGAACAAGCTTCCTTTATAGCATTCATGAATGCTTTCATGATACTTCTGGGTCCTTTTTTAAGCTTTGAAGTGTGTCACTGTCAACTGCCATTGTATTAAATAGATGGACCAGGATATTCATTAACATTTTTCCTTTTGTGTTCCACATAAGAAAGAAAGTCATAGGGGTTTGGAATAACTTAGACTGAGACTTGCTTATAGGGGTAGTGAGGTGAAGGGCAGGAAGAATGGAAATAAATTCCAGTGTTTGCTGATAGTAAATCAAATGTCAAGATTGAGTCATCTACTCAAAAAGAAATCCAATAATTTGGTGAATTTTTGATTATGGCAGTAACTGACCTCTTAGGAACAACAGGGTGTCTGAATACTTTCCTGAAATGTAAAAACTTTCCCCTCTGAGTCTGTACTTAACCATTCGCTAGCAAACAAAAATAAATTTTACTTCACTTCATTGCCAAACAGGTCAACTGAAAAAGGAGTAAATGAGTACAAGGAATAGTGCGACATTACAAATAATGTACAAATAGGCAAGGCAAAGCAAGTTTATTTATGTAGCACATTTCATACACAATGGCATTTCAAAGTGCTTTACATAAAAATGATAAAGAAAATACAAGATAAATAAGAATAGAAATAAGAATAAAAAGTAATAAAATAACATTTTAAAAAGTAAAAATTATTAAAATGAATAAAAAAAGAAAAAATCAAAAAGAAGAAATAAAATCATGCAGTGCAATCAGTAAGTGCAGCACAGTGCTCAGTGAATAAATGCACAGCTAAACTGATGTGTTTTCAGTCTGGTCTTGTATGTGGCTACTGTTAGAGCACACCTGATTTCTTCTAGAAGCTAGTTCCAGCTGTGGGTGTCATAATAGCTAAACACTGTCTCACCTTGTTTTGAGTGAACCCTTGGAATTTCTAACTGACTTGATCCTAATGATATGAGAGGTCTGTTAGGTTTATATTCAACAAGCATATGTAATTCAATGTATTTAGGTCATAGGCCATTGAGTGATTTATAAACGAGTAACAGTACTTTAAATTCAATTCTAAATGTAAATGGCAGCCAGTGTAAAGACATGAGAACTGGAGTAATATGCTCAGATTTTTTGGTTCGGGTGAGAATCCTGGCAGTAGCATACTGAATGAGCTGCATGTGTCTAATGGTCTTTTTGAGGAGGCCGGAAAGGAGTCCATTGCATTAGTCCACCCTACTGGTGATGAATGCATGAACAAGTTTGTCTAAGTCTTGACTGGATACAAAACATATAATTTTCACTATATTTTTTAGATGATAGTAGGTTGATTTAGTTATTGCTTTGATGTGGCTACTAAAGCAAAGGTCTGATCCAAAATAACAAAAAAAAAAACATACTTGATATTTTGTCTGTAGACCCTTGGAGTCAAGGTATGTGTTCACCTCGAGAATTTCGCCTTTGTTGCCAAATACAATGACCTCTATCTTGTCGTTGTTTAACTGAAGGAAGTTTCGGCCTATCCAACTGTTAATTTCATCAGTGCACTGGCACAGAGAGTCTATGGGGCTGTAGTCATTTGGCGATAGGGCTAGGTAAATCTGGGTGTTGTCTGCACAGCTATGGTATGCAATTTGGTTCTTTTATAGAATTCGACCTAGTGGGAGCATTTACAGGTTGAACAGGAGCTGTGTAAGAATTGAGCCTTGTTAGACTCCACACACCATGGATGTCCAGTCAGATTCATAGTTGCCTATGTTCACATAGTAACCCCTCCCTTTTAGATATGACCTGAACCAGCCAAGGATGGTCCCAGAGAGCCCCAGTTTTCCAATCTGTCTAGGAGAATGTTGTGGTCAACAGTGTCAAAGGCAGCACTGAGATCTAGTAATACAAGCACTGATATTTTTCCTGAATCAGTATTTAGCCGAATATCATTAAGTATCTTTATGAGCGCAATCTCTGTGCTATGATGTGTACAAAAACCAGACTGGAAATAGTCCAAGTAGTTATTCGAGTTTAAGAATTTGTTCAGCTGACTGAAAACAAGCTTTCCAATGTTCTTGCCTATGAAAGGAAGATTTGAGATTGGTCTGCAGTTGTTTAATATAGAGTTATTCAGATTGCTCTTTTTAGAAGAGGCTTAACAACTGCAGTTTTCAGGGACTTCGGAAACATGCCTGAAAGTAATGAGGTATTAACTATTTCTAACAGATCTTTTTCCCGACAGTTAAACACATTTTTGTAAAATGATGTGGGGAGTGTGTCAAGACAGCAGGTTGAAGTTTTAAGATGCTGTACTATTTCTTCCAGGGTTTTGCAATGAATCGCCTCAAAATCAGACATAGTGACTAATTTCTGAAGATGTGTGGTGGGTACTGTCTGACCTCAGCGCAACATGAGGACAAGCTGATCGCCATACTAATATAATTTGCTGTCAGAGAGAAATTCACAGGGAACTTGTGTTGGGGGGTTAGTTAGTCTCTCTACAGTAGCAAAATAATAATTTGCAGTATATTGACAAGAAAATTGAATGGTATTAGGATCCAGTCATTTATGTCAGTTTAAAGCCTACATTTTTAAAGTAGTGAAACCACGTTAAAACATGACTTTATGTCTAGAGAAAGAGCACAAACATTCACACTGTCTGTAGCAGAGATACGAGCAGACAGATAAAGCCTATAATTTACTGCTTTTCTCACTCATTCTCTCTCACTGTGATATTACCCTTCTGTAATATCTATCTCTCCCATCTTCCTCTCCTCCACTTGTACTTAAGATCCCCTTTGCTTCCCCCATTCTGTTCCTTTGACACTCATAAAACACACGTTTGGGCCTAGATTCATATTCTGAACGCCTGGAGGAAGATGTTAAGTACCACAGCAGATGGGTCCAATATCTTTCCTGGGTATTTTAATGTGACAACAAGAGCCATCAGGGCACGGCTGAGAGCTGTGAATCATGCGGGTAATAGGGCACATGCCCAGTCATTTATTGAGGTGGAAAGGGGCTGACCTGGGCATGCTGCTCCAGGGCTGAGTTTTTCTCCCTCTGCAGGAATTTGTACTCTGCATCTTCGGTTACTCGGGCTTCTTGGAGGTGAATGTTTGAGGCCTCCAGAGCACACTTCTTCGCTGTCATGTCTAACAGATCCTGCTGTAGGCGAGCTAGCTCCACCCTGGCTGCCGCTCTCTCTGACTCTGCCTCCCGTCTGCGTTCACTGAGCTCTGCCTTCTTGGCCTCGACCTGGCAGCAGATATGTCAAGCACAATATCACCTTGATTTATTAAAATAATGATTGTAAAACTAGACCAGTACTTCTTGCAATCTCTATGCAAAAATTTAAGTGTGCATGTACAATCAAAGTGTCATATTAAAGGTCCACTCAGTGATTCAAAAAAATATGTTTAAAGTGATATACACTCAAATGAGATGAAAACAGTCTAAGGGCGTTTTTTTCACCCTACCTGGCTCGTTTGGAGCATTTGTTTCAGAACCTGGTGTGTTTTCTCCCTTGCTTCAGTTCATTTAGGCATATACAAACACAGCAATCGCACTTGGATTCACACCAAAACAATCGGTCCGAGATCACCAAGATGAGGTGGTCTCAGACCGATTGCAAGCAAACTCTGGAGCGGTTGGCTTGTGGTGAGAATGCAATCCGACCCAACCAAACAAAATCCCTATAAAAACCATGAGCATACCTGATGGATCAGCTTGTCATTGTAATTCTTAATCAAAATGTGGATATAGCCTTTTGGCGACTATATTAGACATCATTGCATGTTTAATATAAGAGCTGTTTTATAATTCCTGAGGTAATTTTAGTATGATCGCTTCTCTCTTTCGGAACACAGGTAGGATGGCGTCACCAACATTTTTGGTCACACTTTATATTAGGTGGCCTTAACTACTATGTACTAACATTAAATACATAAAAGACTATGTATTTACTGTGTAACTACATGTTGTTCTGCAAAATTCCCACATTTGCTGCTACTGAGATTGAGGTACGGGTAGGTTTAGGAGCAATGGTGGGTTAGGTTTAGGATTAGGGGTTAGAGTTAGGTTTTGGGGTAAAGGTTGTGTTAGGGTTAGGGGTAAAGTTAACAGTGTAACTACAAATGTAATTAAATGCAAGTACTTTAAATGTAATTACAATGCAACAACATGTATGTATATAATAAGTACATTGTATCAAATGGTTAAGTACCTTAAGGTAGTTGAGGCCACCTAATATAAAATGGGTCCCATTTTTTATTTACGTAGCTTCACTCTGCTGTTTATTTGTGTGTGTGTGTGTGTGTGTGTGTGTGTGTGGCGCACGAGAAAGGGGCAGGGCGAGCTCTGTGACTGTGAGAACAGGCACTTTTCAATGCAGAAATAATGCAAAAACAACTAATGATGGATAAAAATAACAATTTTTACAAATCAAATCAAATCATCCGTGTGTCGGATAATGTTTATTTGCAGCACAACCTCTGACTGGGATGTGCATTCTGTACCATGCGGTGATGTTTTGCATAAGCGTGAAATAAACAATACTCAAAAATTTGTGACGGTTGACAAATCTTTACAGGTATATCATTTTAACCGGTATATCAATGGATGTGCTAAATACCAGAACAGTGCACAAACATTCTGACCAATAAGGGGACAGTTTGTTGACATTGGTGACATTTTTTTTTTTATTGAATACAAAATATGATTACAACAAAATGGCATAAATAGTAAATTTTCAAACAAGAAACTGACATGGAAGGCTCTACACATCAAAACCAAATTAAATCCAAGGGGGCATAATTTCTACAGTAAATTATATATTACAAGGAGATCAAACAGTTTTGTTTCAGGGCTTCTGAAAAGTGTTTTAATTAATTTTTGAATATAATAAACAGAGGAGGGGATTTAAAGAATCTACATTTATGTATAAAATATTTTGCCAATATTATAATGTTATTAATCAAATAAAACAAAACATGGCAGTCTTTGGTCATCCCATACATTATATTTTGCAAGGTGAAAGTGAAACCATCAGCAACCACATCTTTTTCTATCATCCAATCCTGTAATGATCTCCAAAAGGCACTAGAGAAATTGCATGAAAAAAATATATGTTCTGTATCTTCATAAGAGCAATTACAGAAATGACAAGGCACATTTTCAAGATTAAATTTTAGATTTAGAAATGTATTAGAATGATATATTTCATTTAATATTTTGAAGTGTGTTTCTTTCACTTTGGGGGGCAGAGGAAATCTTAAATAGGCTGTTCTAAAATATTTTACCATATTTTTATCAAATATATTAACTAATTTATTTCTTAAAATTTGAGAAGGATGGCAAGTTTTGATTATAACCTGTCTTATGTATTTGTTACTGCAGTGTTTATTCTTAAATTCAATATCACCAACATATAAAGAGGGAAGAACTGCAGTAACTTTTGAATAAGAAAGGGTACATCTCATTGTCATTTTTATACCAGAAGGTCTTGCATTAATAACAGTGAAGAATTGTTTTGGATGACAACTTTGGTCAGCAAAATTCTCCCAAAAATTTAAATATCTCTCTGCAACCAGCAATTTAAGATTCTATTGGCTTTTTGTAACTTATTTTCAAAATGTTCTTTCATACTAATCTTCAAATCTCTGCTGACTAAAATACCCAAGTATTTCACTGTATCTTTAACTGGGATGTTATACAGAGAAGTTACTTCATTGTGGTGCAGGGCCATAAGCTTGCACTTGTTCAAATTCAACTGAAGGCCTGATGCCTTAGAGAAGGAGTAAACTAGTGAGATAGCCAGAGGGATTTGGTCTTTATTTTGTAAAAATAATGTGGTGTCATCTGCTAACTGACTGATTGTTAAAGTTTTTCCAAATACATTTAATTTCTTTACCGTTAAATCATGACTAACCAAAATGGACAACATATCCGCAGCCAAAATAAATAAAAGAGGGGATAATGGGCAACCCTGCCTTATTCCACGACCAATTGGAAATCTTTGTGATGTATTGAAAGGGAGAGATCCTGAACTGTTCATGTCTTTATAAATCATTCTTATAACACTAACAAATCATTCACCAAAACCAAAAAGTTCTAAAGTTTTAAAAAGAAAAATGTGTTCTAACATGTCAAAGGCCTTTTTAAAGTCTAAGAATAGAATAAATCCATCATCCTCTATCAAGTGATTGTACTCCACTAAATCCATAACCAATCTTATATTATTATGAATAGATCTCCCTTTAAGGAATCCTGATTGTGACTCATTAATTAAATTATTAATGCCATCTTTTAATCTATTTACAAAAATATGTGTGAAAATTGTATAATCATTGTTGAGCAATGTAACTAGGTGAAGATTATCTACATATCTTAGGTCTTTATCTGGTTTAGGGATTAAGGTAATCAGGCCCTGACTCATAGTGGGGCCTAAGGACCCCTCTTCCATAGACTCTACAAATGCATTAAATAACAACAATTTAACATCACTCCAGAATAAAAAAAATAAAATAAAAAAAAATTGCTGTGAGACCGTCAGGACCAGAAGATTTGTTATCTTATGTTTTTGAACCGCTAAATCAAGTTCTTCAATCTGTAACTCACCATCACAGCGATCTCTCAATTCGTTGTCAATGCAGGGAATTAAATGTATTATTTTTTCAAAAAGATTATTACAATCTATTGGGGAGAAGTTAGAAGAATACAAGTCACTGTAGAAGTGATGGATTTCCTTGCTTATTAATTTAGGATCTGTGCTTTCAGTATCATTCACCATTAATGAAAGAATATCATTGTTAGACTGTCATCTTTTTTCTAATCTACAAAAGTAAGAAGTACTTTTTTCACCTTCTTCTATCCATTTAGCTTTTGAACATATATATGCACCTTTGGCTTTCTTAATGTAAAGATCATCCAATTCTAATTGTAGCAAATACATTTAGCTTTTTTCAATATTACTTAATACACTTTTACTACAGTATTTGTTAATCTCATAGATAATGTTATGTTCGTGCTGTCTCCTTACTTTAGCGAGTGTTTTGCTATAATTAATAGAAAAATCACTAATTTTAAATTTAAGATACTTCCATCTGGCTTTATGAGAATTGAAGTCATTAATATTCTTAATTTTCCAAATTAAATCTTTTATTCTATCACATAATTCCTCATTATTAAGTAAATCAGAATAAAATTTCCAATATCCCTTATTTCTTGAAGTGTTATAATTCGGTTTAACTAATAAAGAAATGGCACAGTGATCTGTCAGGTGCTGCGAGATAGGGCAATATTTTACAAACAACAATAAATTATCTGAAATAAGCCAGTAATCAATTCTTGATTTACTGGAAGCATTGGGTCTTAACCAAGAAAACTGTCTGAGATCAGGATTAAGATATCTCCACACATCTATCAGTTTGAGATTATTGCAAAAATGGGTAATTAAGGAGTTTGGTTGGGAGGTATCGCTTTTGGGTGGATGTCTATCATGTGTCTCATCTAGTACAACATTAAAGTCCCCACCTACAACAATATTATCTATTGGATATAATCTCTTTAAATCAGAGATTAAGGAAGAAACCTCAGAAAGCAGATGTTGATTCTGTTTAGCATTATTGTGACCGTATATATTAATCAGAAAGAAAAAAATATTTTCAATATCTAAAACCACCGCTATCCAATGTCCAATAAGATCAGTTCTAGAAGAAATTCTTTTTCCTGGACAGTTATTAAATAAAATTGCAGTTCCTGCAGAGTGAGAAGATCCATGGCATGGCCCATTGATTGGACCAAAAACAGCGTCAGTTACATTAGAGTGTGTTTCTTGTAGAAAAGTACAGTGAGAGCCATTACCTTTACAGAATAAGAACATTGCCTTTCTTTTGACCTTGTTTTGAATGCCCCAAACATTTAATGACGTTAATGAAAATGGTAACTTAACTGGAAACATAAAAGAATAAAGTGTAAAATTAGAAAAAGAAAAAGCACTGGTATGAAAAGAAATGAGAGGTTCTCAGGGTTGGGTATCAACAAAACCAGAATATACCTCACAACCCAGTATGTCTCCAAATAATCATATCTCACACCATCCTACCCGTAATCGGTTCAAGTAAAAGATTATGCTGAGTCAATGTGTCTTCCTTCAATGTAACCAAACAGCTCCCGGTAGTAAGCCTTTTTCCCTTCTTTACGCACTTGCTCCATCAAAGGCCACAGCGCAGCACGGGCGTTTCGATCGTCCTTCGCAAGATCTTCCATGAATCTGAATCCATGGTTCAGGCAGACTGGCGAATTATTTGTCAATTTCCAAATTTCATCCCTGTATTTCCACATTGTGAACTGCATGATCATCTGCCTTGGTTTCCCTGCTTCCTTCCTACCGATTCGGTGCACTGTGTCAACAATATCTTCTACTTTCTGTATCAAGTGCGGTGCAATTTCAGCAATAAGGCCAATCACTTCCCTGCGGGGATCCCCTTCAGGCTTCTCCTTCATGCCGTTGATCCAGAGATACCATTTTATACCGCTAAAGATCAGATGTTCTGTTCTCCAGCTCTTTGTGTGATGTGGTTAAACCCATGAACGATTTGCTTGTTTCTAGGCATTTTTCTTAGCACTCTTTAATTTCAGCGGAATTGAACTCAACAGCCTTGGAAATCTCTCCTATCATGATACTATTCCTTTCCATTTGATTTGCCATTTCTTCTAATTTTTCATCTTGTGAATCAAAACGAACAGTCAGTGAAGTAATGGTTTGTAGCAGAGTTGCTTAATTCTTTCTAAGTATTTGACTTAGTACTAGTGAAATGAGACGAGTCACGACGTCTCTGTTAAATCAGCCTTTACTTTATCTCTGGGACGTCTTAAACTGAGGCTGGGGCCATGTGATGAGCCAGAGGAATAATAATCTTGGGGTGAATCGTTTGCTGAGTAGACTTCCGCATTTTGAGGACAAAAACAATCACGCAATGTCTAAATAAGACTTTGGGTAGGTGTAAATGAGAATTTTGTAACTTTCAAATCAAAATTGGGAGATTAACTAGGAAGCTCGGTAAAAGCACATGTGCTCAGCCCGCCGTCTTAGCCGACTCCCGTTCACATAATATTTTTTGGGTCCGAACCACGGTCCAATAACTTCATCAATGTGAGTACAAGCGGTAGCTGTTTACTACTGTAACTAAGCAACAACTCAAGAAGACATCAGCTTTGCTGTGTTATTTAAGTATTCATCTCTTTGGATTTACAACCAAAACTTTACATGCACAAAAAGACAATTATGTTTGGTCTGCCACAGATGCATTGAATGTGCAATGACGTGAAGAATATTAGCGTTTGTCTGCTGCGAGCCTGCGGATGCGCTGCAAGAGTGAAGAAAGTGAGCTGCTCTTTGAAGGTGATTTATCTGGACACAAGCTGGTATGAGAAATTCATTAAACCATAATAATTGCGATCGGGAGCCTGCAAAGATGCGAATTAAATGTCAACAATAAGGGTTCACTTCCGCGATTTGGTACGATTGCGTTTATATTAGCAACGAACTGCACTGGAGTTCACATGAACCGTACCCCAGACCACCTTTTCAAGTGGACTCAGATGCGGTTCGTGGGTGTGCACCCGAGTTCGGAAAACAGTGTTCACGCCACCCAAAATAACCGAACTTTGACGTCATTCAACTCGGGTGCGCACCAAAAGTGCTAGTGAGAAAGCACCCTTATTGACACAGTTTTGGACCATTTTGAAATGCTGCCTTGTGAAAGCAAACGAACCAAGAAGAAATTGAAGAAAATGCCCAAAGAGAAAAGGCGGCCTTTTCTACATCCTAGTGCTGGGCTCATATTCATGAACGGCATCATGTTAAGATCGTATGACCAACTGAATATTACTCACTTTATCTCGACAATCCTCTGCATTTGAATGCTTTCACTCGCAGAATATTTTCATAGTTGACGGCAAATAGCATATTTCTATAATGACATCGATAACTGAGAACTTCCATGTTTGCATGATGCAGCATCTTTGATGCTAGATTGTCAGCACAATTTAAAAGCTAAATTTACTGAGTGCACCTTTAACCATTAGTGTCTCAAATCCTTAATATAATTTTCAGTTGTTTCAAATGGCACTCCACAATAGACCTTAGTCCAGGTAGACGCCATATTGAATTTTACACAGATAAAAAGGCTGTGAGGATTGACTTACAGTTTGTATGTTGGCATGCAGTCATATAAAGGTCCTAAATCACATCTAATTTTCCAGTGTCTTTCTCTGTTGAAAACTTTTTGGAAAGATGTATTTTCAATGTTTTGTCATCTGAACAATCAACACCAATTTGAACAACAGAACAGCCCATTGAACATTCTGTATTTCTACCCCTCACAGCCTCATTTTCATTCCCATCTAAAATTAAACGATGCTACTCTAAATAAGGTCCATAGGTCAAGCACAATTTCTCTATGATTAATTAAAATGATGACTGTAATACCAGACCGATATTTCATACTCCAACAAGAATGCAAAACAAATTTAAGAGTGCAGATACAACCAACAGTTTTTTTCAAAGTGTCTTTAAAAGGTACCCTGCAATAAACTAATTAACCGTTAACTCAAATGAATACATACAAAATTAAATACAAAAGTATATAAAGAGTATAAACACCATGCACAATCCATTTCCATGACCCTGACCTGTAGGAGAAGACAGTTCAGTTTGACCTTATCTTTAGCCAACCCCTCACTCAGGGCTCCCATCTTGGCTAGGGAGTCCTGTAGCCCTGCACCTTCACTTCGTAGCTTGGTGAGCGCCAGTTCTTGTTCAGCATTCAGGGCCTCTGCCTACAGGGAGGCAGTACAAAAATCAGTGGGGAGTCTGGCTACATACAATGATTAGCTACCGAGTTCACGAAACTGCCATTTATTTTGTAATCAGTGGTCTGGATAAAATATGTTTGTTAAGAGCACTGGAGTTTAACAGTTACATTTTGTCTCCAAAATGACCTGTGGCAGAACTGTGGATGTGTGGAAAAGCTGTTAGTTACAGGCAGAGCAAGAGGTGAAAAATCTTACATAGGCACTTTTGCATGGCAAATATGAACCACTAAAAACAAGCAGAGCTACATAACTCACTCATGGTCAAAGCGTAAACTGAGTTTCCAGTAATTCAGCAACTGAGTTGGACTTTTGACAGGAAAAAAACCTTCTGTATTTATTTAGTGGATAAATAATGCAAAAAAATCTGAATAAACATGTTTTATGACTGGTTGTAATTCACAGTCAAAGCGTATTTACTGTATACAGACTTAGATAGGTGCCATGGGTGATTGAGTGAGTGAATGAATGAAATATGAGGCAGAGAGGGAGGGAGAAATCATGAAGGAATGAGTGAGTGAGTGAATGAATGAATTATTAAGTGAGGGGAGTAAACAAGTGAGGTAAAATGTGCATAAATGAGTGAGTGGTTCGAGAGAATGTGTGAATGATTAAATGAGTGTGATAGAATGAAGTTGTGAGTGAATGAGTGGATAAACAAGTGAATCATTGAGTGAGTAAGGCCACATCCACACTAATAAATTTTCATTTGAAAATGCATTCATTTCACCACATTTTGGCCTTCCGTCCACACTGAGATGGTGTTTTTGTCCAGAGAAAACTGAGCTTTATGAAAATGCTCTCCCAAGCAAATAAATTTGAATACGCTGCCATCATGTTGTAGCTTGGACAGGGAAAACAGAGATATTTAAAAATGATGACGTATTTGTTGTCATGTGACACTGTCGTGATCCATTCAACCCAAAACAATCAAGATGGCGACCCATGTTGTAGCAGCATTGTTGTGCCTGCTATCCCCTTTGATAAGGTTGTTTTTAATGATTAGAGTCTAAATTCCTCTGCAGTGCTCCCTGGAGTGAATTATTTTTGCACATGTCATTGCACAGCCGGTAAAAATTTTATTTTAATTTTTGATTTGTTGTCATAACAAAAATACTGTATATAATATAGTAAACATGTGAATGTCTGGTGTTATGTCTGCTGTACTTTTTTGTTTTATTTATTTAGTTTTTATAGCTGTAAAAAACAAATGAACAAATAATATCAGCAGTCCGGTTTGCCTATATGCACTGTTTTACATCTCAGACATTGTGTGTGTGTGTGTGGGTTTGGATGGTTTACGAGGACATTTTTTTACGTTACAAACTGGTAATTACAAGGGTATTATGCTATAAATGTGGTTTATGAGGACATTTCTAGTGTCCCCATAATTCAAATCGCTTATAAAAAAACATACTAAATGATGTTTTTTTGAAAATGTAAAAATGCTGGGAAGCTCAGCAAGTAAAGACACTGACTATCATCCCTGGAGTCGCGAGTTCGAATCCAGGGCGTGCTGAGTGACTCCATCCAGTTCTTCTAAGCAGCCAAATTGGCCCAGTTGCTAGGGAGGGTAGACTCACATGTGGTAACCTCCTTGTGGTCGCTATAATGTGGTTTGCTCTCGTTGGAGCACGTGGTGAGTTGTGCATGGATGCTGCAGAGAATAGCGTGAAGCCTCCACACGCACTATGTCTCCGCAGTAACACACTCAACATGCCACGTGATAAGATGCCCTGGTTGATGGGCAATTGAGATTCGTCCTCCACCACCCGGATTGAGGCAAGTCACTACACCAGCACGAGGACTTAGAGCGCATTGGGAATTGGGCATTCCAAATTGGGGAGAATTTTTTTTTTTTTTTTTTTAAATGCAGAAAGTTTTTTGTGAGGGTTAGGGGATAGAATCTATCTCACCTCTAGCTGCTCTAGAGTTTGTCGTCTGTACAAAATGCACACAAACATGCACACATTAATGCATACTTTTTTATCTGTGATATAGGCAAAGCAGCACAAAACAAAGCCAGCACAAACAACAAGAATCAACATGAAAACTAAAGCAAACTATGGGAAAACAGCAAGCAAACCAGCCTCATGACAAAACTGTGCACACAAACAAAACATGAAATTAATCTAAACACATAGGTATATACACATTCTCATGTACACACAAACATAAACAAGAAGACATGTTTCTGTAAACACACTCCTCAAATAGTTGTTTTTCTTCATCTGGGCAGAAAAGAAGACTTGAGGTTAAAGGTCACATCGTCTCACAGCACATGCGCACACATCATGATCAGGCTTGTTACCTTTGAACAGTAAAGTAACTGCATTATGCATCTCCATGTTTAATGGATTTTTTAAACAATATTATTTTGGTTTAGTTCAAGGCTACTTTAAGGACAACATGTGCTAGTGATACTGACTGTAAACAATAGGACAGGGAAACAAACAAGGGCGAGAAGGAGGTCCAGGAGTTTGAGGTTTCGCAATACCGTACCCCCATCAGATTCAGAACGTTCTCGAGCCAGCTGTCTCTCCAGGTCCTCCCTCTGCTGCCTGAGGAGGTCTCTCTGTCTCTGAACATCCAGAGAGGAACTTCTCATGCCTTCCTGCTCTGCTTGTACACACTCCAACTGCTGCTGTAGGGCTGAGAGTTGCCTCTCTAGCTCTCCTTTTTCACTAGGAAGAGAAGAGAAGAGAAAGAGAAAGAGAGCGAGAGAGAGAGAGAGAGAGAGAGAGAGAGAGAGAGAGAGAGAGAGAGAGCGTGCACATCGGATGTTGCTAGCTTTAGAAAAATACATTGTCATAGACTGGCTGATGAGAGAAGATTTGTAAGTCGCTTTGGATAAAAGCGTCTGCTAAATTAATCAATGTAAATGTATAAATGTAAATTCAAGAAGAGGGTAAAAATGTTCAGTTAGAAACACTTTTTGCATCTGCACATGTCACAGCACAAAACACAAAGGCTTTGTTCAGACAGTCAGCATATTTCTTTTTTAAACTGACTCAAATCGGTTTTGTTGTTTGTAATCTGAAGAGTTAAAAACAATTGAAATCTTTACAAATCAGATTTAAAATCTGATTAAAATGGTTTGAAATCAGATTAAAATGAAATTTTCTTACAATGCTTCTCAGTCTGAACTCTTAGATTGGATGTCAAGATGTTTTTTTGTTTTTTTCATCATTTAAGACACAACACATATAGTGTTTAAATACACTAATTTTCACTAATTTTTACCTCATATAATAAACTATATGACATTATATACAACAGTTAGTTCTGGTCCCCGAATCTGATTGGACGAGAGACGTTCCTTGAGTGCTGATGTCTCAGAACAGCAGTAGTCAAACACTTCACTCTTTCATTTGTTCGCGGCATTCTAAACAAAAGTGTAAGAGCAGCGCAGATGTGTAAAAAGCTAGATAAGTGTCTTTTCATTTTTCCCTGTGACATTAAAGATTTTAGCCAGCAGGTGGTGACAAAAGACCATTTTTGTGTGTTATTAGCGAGTTGAACTGACATTCATTTCAGTCAGTGCTGCCAGTCAGTGAGCGGTTTCTTTGAAGTCATCAGCAATTGCTTCTCACTCCATGATCGCTCGGGATTACTACTAGACTACAACTGGGAAATACAGCTTCAGCTTATCACAGTTTATCACAGCTGAGAGACACAACAGACAAAGTAATCACGCATGCTCAAGGTGCTTTCATACCGGAGTTTCCGCATTGGGAGTAGAATTCAGATGTAAACACCATTCAACATGGAGGAGGATAGAAACGAACTAGCTACCACAAAATACTCAGGGAAGACCACACTTGGACAGATATTTTTTTACACAGAGAAAATTATCTTCAGCAAGCTGACTAACACAAATGATGAGGAATAGAGTTAAACAGCTATAGCTTTACTGTTTATCTCTGCTTGGGAGGTGCAACAGACACAAGTAATTGCTCAATCGCTCTCTCTCTCTCCCTTTCTCTCTCTCAAACAAACAAACACACAAAAACACACACACACACACACACACACATATCCTTGTTTCTCCAATAACTTGTTAGAAACAGCCCATGCTGCAGTTACTAGTTCTAAAGTGACGTTTTCGAATTAGTAACAGAGGATTGTGGCATCTTTTGAACTACAGCTGAAGTCAGAAGTTTATATACACTTAGGTTAATGTCAATAAAAGTCATTTTTTAACCACTCCACAGATTTAATATTAGCAAACTATAGTTTTGGCAAGTCGTTTAGAACATCTACTTTGTGCATGACATGAGTAATTTTTCCAAAAATTGTTTACAGACAGATTTTCACTTTTAATTGTCTATAATCACAATTCCAGTGGGTCAGAAGTTTACATACACTAAGTTAACTGTGCCTTTAAGAAGCTAGGAAAATTCCAGAAAATGATGTCAAGCCTTTAGATAATAAGCCAATTAGCTTCTGATAGGCTAATTGGAGTCAGCTGGAGGTGTACCTGTGGATGTATTTTAAGGCCTACCTTCAAACTCAGTGCCTCTTTGCTTGACATCAAAAGAAATCAGCCAAGACCTCAGAAAAGAAATTGTGGACCTCCACAAGTCTGGTTCATCCTTGGGAGCAATTTCCAAATGCCTGAATGTACCACGTTCATCTGTACAAACAATAGTGCGCAAGTATAAACACCATCTGACCATGCAGTCATCATACCACTCAGGAAGGAGACACATTCTGTCTCCTAGAAATGAACGTAGTTTGGTGCGAAAAGTGCAAATCAATCCCAGAACAACAGCAAAGTACCTTGCGAAGATGTTGGAGGAAGCAGGTAGACAAGTATCTATATCCACAGTAAAACAAGACCTATATCGAAATAACCTGAAAGGCTGCTCAGCAAGGAAGAAGCAACCAGACTACAGTTTGCAAGTGCACATGGGGACAAAGATCTTACTTTTTGGAGAAATGTCCTCTTGTCTGATGAAACTAACATTTAACTGTTTGGCCATAATGACCATCGTTATGTTTGGAGGTAAAAGGGTGAGGCTTGCAAGCCGAAGAACACCATCCCAACCCTGAAGCATGGGGGTGGCAGCATCATGTTGTGGGGGTGCTTTGCTACAGGAGGGACTGGTGCACTTCACAAAATAGATGGCATCATGAGGAAGGAATATTATGTGGATATATTGAAGCAACATCTCAAGACATCAGCCAGGAAGTTAAAGCTCAGTCAAAAATGGGACTTCCAAATGGACAATGACCCCAAGCATACCTCCAAAGTTTTGGCAAAATGGCTTAAGGACAACAAAGTCAAGGTATTGGTGTGGCCATCACAAAGCCCTGACCACAGTCTGACAGAAAATTTGTGGGCAGAACTGAAAAAGCATGTGCGAGCAAGGAGGCCTACAAACCTGACCCAGTTACACCAGTTCTGTCTGGAGGAATGGGCCAAAATTCCAGCAACTTATTGTTAGAAGCTTGTGGAAGGCTACCCAAGATATTTGACCTAGGTTAAACAATTTAAAGGCAATGCTACCAAATACTAACAAAGTGTATGTAAACTTCTGACCACTGGGAATGTGATGAAAGAAATAAAGCTGAAATAAATCATTCTCTTTACAATTATTCTGACATTTCACATTCTTAAAATAAATTAGTGATCCTAACTGACATAAGACAGGGAATGTTTCCTACGATTATATGTAAGGAATTGTGAAATGGAGTTTAAATGTATTTGGCTAAGGTATATGTAAACTTCTGACTTCAACTGTACCAATGGCAGATCCTGATCCATGATGTAAGAAAGTAGTTCCATGCACAATTTTTTTCGTTTTTTATTTTAATAAATTTGCAAAGATTTCAAACAAACTTCTTCCACGTTGTCATTATGGGGTATTGTTTGTAGAATTTTGAGGAAAATAATGAATTTAATCCATTTTGGAATAAGGCTGTAACATAACAAAATGTGGAAAAAGTGAAGCGCTGTGATTACTTTCCGGATGCACTGTATTTTATATATACTATCAATAGACACTCACTGAACACTTTATTAGGAACACCTGTACACTTATTTATTCATGCATTTATCTTATCAGCCAATCGTGTGGCAGCAGTGCAATGCATAAAATCATGCAGATACGGGTCAGGAGCTTCAGTTAATGTTCACATCAACCATCAGAATGGGGAAAAAATGTGATCTCAGTTATTTAGACTGTGGCATGATTGTTGGTGCCAGACAGGCAGGTTTGAGTATTTCTGTACCTGCTGATATCCTGGTATTTTCATGCACAACAGTCTCTAGAGTCTACTCAGAATGGTGCCAAAAACAAAAAACATCCAGTGAGTGACAGTTCTGCGAATAGAAATGCCTTGTTGATGAGAGAATGGCTAGACTGGTTCGAGCTGATAGAAAGGCTACGGTAATTCAGATAACCCCTCTGTACAATTGTAGTGAGCAGAATAGCCTCTCAGAATGCACAACACGTCAAACCTTGAGGTGGATGGGCTACAACATCAGAAGACCATGTTGGACCATAGTGTTCCTACTAAAATGTATATTATAACAAACATATGACATTAACTTTGTAGTGAACAATGATTGAGTGAACGAGTCAGTTGTTTTGGACACAGCATATACATAAATGTGTAAATACAGTAATGACTGTGTTCTTTCATGATAGACATGAAAAATGTTCTACTATTATTTCAATTCTTTATACACTGACAGCTACTCTCATATGATGTCTCTTGGCATCGTGGTGACACACTTACCATTACCACAGCTACAGATATAAATACACTGGAAATTCACTACGCTGTCTGAACAAATGGATCAGATTTGATCACTTACAAAATCACTGTGTGATCAGTCCTAACTATCAAATTAGAGAAATCAGATTTATGTGCAGTCTTCTAAATCTCTTTTTCGACTGATATCATTAAACAATTACAGTACGTCTCTTATTGAAGTCACTGGTTGATGAAGTACCAAACTCGACCTGGTGACTAAGCCTAGTGAGGTGCGGTATCTCTGGGCATCTCTGCTGTCCTCCTCAGCTCTCTCCAACTGCTGGTTCTCCTGTTCCAGTTCCCGAATTCTCTGTTCCAGGTTTCGGCGTTCATCATCTCCCACATGCAGCTTATCTCGCAAGGTGGCAACCTGTTCCAGTGAAGCCTCCAGACGTGCTTGCAGGTCCTCCATTTATAAGTATTATGCATGTTATTTAACCTTATTTAGAAAAGCTAACTATGTGTCATATCAGGATGGTGTTCAGGAGGCTTGTTGCTAACCTGAATCTCTGCCCGTCGTTGTAAAAAGACTCTCTGCACAGCTGTCAGAATACTGTCTCGTTGCGAAGAGGAAATAGATACTGCAAAAACAGATGAAGGAGCCTGCTCATCTTTTGTTGACTCTGAACTACCCTCTCCCCAAACCACCTAACAGAGGAGAGATAATGAGTAAGAGTGGTCAATGGCATTTTATTAACAAATACTCTAAAATGTTCAATAGTCAAGTAGTTTATTGTCATTCCAGCCACATAAAAATATATGATGGAAAGAAATGTAGATGTGATTCCAATTTCACATCACGGATGTCAAGAGCCTTAAGATATTTAGTAAATCTGATCCAAAATATAATTAACAAGTTCATTAAACCTGATTAATGTTGTCGAGTATCTGTTGCAGACTGCTGATCTCGCTGCGTAAGGTATCCCTCTCGGTTCTACCTTCAGACCAACTTATTTCCTGTGCAGGAAAGTATTCAGGTCAATGGACAGCTTCTTTAACAGCCATGACACATATCAGACAAGACAACTTCATCCAGAAAAAAAAACAAACAAAAAAAAAAACATAATGATGTTACACCATGATTCGATCATATCATTGCATTACTCATTGTGTGGCCTTACCATCCTGTCCAATTTGCCCTGCAATTCTGTCACATTGCCTTCTTTTTCACTGTTCTGTGCTCGGAGATGCTTCACCATTTCCCCCAATTCCAGAATTCTGCATAGATATTTGCACATATCAGGTTATGCATCTTGAGCAAGAAAAGCACTCTCATTAAATGTTATTCTGAGAAATTCACAACCTTATTCCAAATGAACCGTCGTCTGCTGTATTCTGGAAGTTATCTGCTTGAAAAAGCACTGCTTTGAAGTATGATTAAAATTACTATCTGAGACCTATTATACTCAGATATTAGAATATTTGCACATATGCAGCACATAAGCAACAAATCATCCCAAAAGAGGATGGAGAAACATTTAAGGGGGCACCATATTTAAGGGGTGCTAACTTTGACATTGCATACATCCTTGTTAATTGGTAGTTACACCCCTGGTTGTACACATTATTATATATATATTAGAGAATGAAATCCATTTTGAGTAACACTACCTAGGTTACAGTGAAATGATCAGACACTATAGTGATTCTCGTTTGTCTATGGTCCTTTTCATCCCTCTGCAATAAAGTGTAGCTAAAAGTTCAATGACCAAAATAGAGAATGATCTCTGCTCTCTCCATTATAAAACTGTAACTGATGAAAAGATTAAGGAGAGAGAAGCTGCAATGACTCTATTTATCAAAAGACCCAAACCTTGCTCTGTCAGATCCATGGATCCGATCACAAAAGAAAGTGTCAGAGACCACTGACACATTATACAAGTCATTGAAGAATGTAGTGCATACTGAGCAAAAAGAGACACCCTCTCTCTCTTTCTTTGTCTTGTTTTGGCATGCTACATAGTTGGATTGATTAAGCAATCCATGCTGACCTTCCCTGTGTGTCAGCACTCAGGACAATGCGCAATGAGTCATCTAGGAGATGTAAGTTCAGGACATCAATAATTCAATTCAAAACATTGGTTATCTTGGGATATGTGCTGAAATATTGGACACTGCAAAATCCTTTGAATATGATAATTTAACCCCAGCTGGCAATACTGTACATATTTATTATAGCCGGCTGCTCAAGTATGATGACACTTCTTATATATTGTCCGGGTGAAAAATGAATGGGACATGTGTGTAAACAGATAGACATGTTGTACAGACCTAGAGCTAAGCTGTACTTTCTCTGCATCAAAGCAGGCCTACAGCTGCATAGCCTCTCTCACCTGAATCTCCAGTGCCGATACTTCATTGCTGGTGGGGGTACTGTGCTGGCTCATACTAGCCTCCAAATTCACACAGGCTATATGAAGAAGGCGACCAGTCACTGCAAACTCTACTCGCATGTCCGACAAACTCCTGTAAAGCACAAAATAATGATTACAGGGGGTAACCAGAGAAAGAGCAACATTTCCTTACACTACAAAAAGTATGTTCTTAGGTTCAGAGCATTCCCAAGGAAATGTTTTTTGCTCTCGACTGACGAGAGCCAGATGGCTGAAACTATAAAGCTATATATTGCGATCTGGGAATAAACTCTTTGAACAGTGTTGTGCCTAAGGAAGGGTCATGAACATTTTCTCCGCTGTCCATGTGTTGAGTATTCCACATTACAGCAAATTACTCAACAGTGATCACAGCATTTACACAGACCGAGCCCTCATCAAGCTTGGCTCTGATGGATGGTCCAGGGCTAATCTGAGGCGCAATCTAACCATCACTTTTCCCCAAAGGATGTGGTGTGGATGGGTGAGGGGTGACCCAGGTGACCCACTATGCTTTGATCCTGAATGGGGATAAATGGCATTGGGGTTGGAAGGAGGGGATCATGTTTCTTTGGCATTAGTATTTTACCCAGCCTGATCTCATTTTGACATTCTTGCAAAATGAAATTACGTGATTAGTTACACATATCGCAGCAGTTACGAGGTAAAAAATGTCCATTGTGTGGCGCTAAAAGCTAGTTGAATTCCCAAACAAATGAGGTTTTGAAGGTTAATCGGGTTTCAAATCTACAAAACTTAACTCCCTACCCAAAACTTTAAACCTAACTGATTGCCGATGCATTCACATAATTTTTTGGTGCTTCTTGACGCTTCTGGCTCACGTGTCGACTGACGTGCTCTGCTGGACTTGTACTCCAGTCCTTTGTATCAGAAGTGCAACAATCTATCAGTTGAGCTCAGTGTTAATCAGTTTGTTTGTTGACGAAGGTTTTTTTGACTTCATCTACAATAGCGAAGACGCAGTGAAAAAGGCGCATCATGACGATAAATAAAGGATTTTAATAAAACAAACTGTTGATGAAAATATGACGAGATAAAAATGATACTGCAAGATATTAACAGTGCAAGATATAAACAGAAGAAACATCTTGAGAATCTGTATATAGAAGAAAATATTAGACATGGATTAATCTAATACATTAATCCAGTATGTTAGGGATTTCTCCGCTTGAGCTGCATGAGTTGAACATGCTGATCACAGGTGTTGTGTTGAACTCTGTTTCCCCATTGGGATCTGTTTCCCCACAGCAGATCTGTATGGGGGGAACAGTATCTGACGGTAACATTCTCCACTGTCAGAATACGTTCCCCCATGCACAAACCTAAGCCTAACCCTTCCCTACCCTACCTACCCTAACGCTAACCTACACTACCCTACCTCAGCATAATGAGCTGCTTCAAAACGTGGTAAGTACAGTACCTCTTTCAAACACATCCTATTTATACATGAGTTTTATCACTATAGCCACAAAACACTATATATGTAATATAAAAACTTAAATCTGCACAGTGAAGTGAATGAACAGGTAAACTTGAACTAAATGATGCGCTAGTCAGAACATGCATAATTTGCATTGCGTAACTTGCATTGTGACAACGCTGTTTCCGTAAGAAACACACTACACGTAATATAATATCTTTTTACAGAAAAATAATACGTCTCTAAAGCATGAAGATTTCAGAATACAGTAGGATAACTTCTATTCATGATTATTTCAGGAGCTCAGGTTGTTCACAACAAGGACAGTATGTATATTTATATGTTTGATACATGTTTACATCAGAAAATGTTTATAATTTTTTTCTAAATGTTTGAATATTTGATTAAGTTTTGTCTTTTACAGTTTCACACACTTTTTGTCAATTTTGAAAGTCATCATCAACTAAAAGATATAATTTTTGTTGACTAAAATTTTGTCATTTTCGTCAGAGCAAAACTGACTAAAATTAATGAATATGACATGACAAAATATTGACTCATTTTAAAGGAGATTTTCATCAAAAGACTGAAACTATGACTAAAAAAAAAACCGGTGAAAAAATTAACTGTTTGAGCTACCGCGCGACTTGATTATGCCTGAACAAGCTTCTAAATGTAGTTGGTTATGTACTTCAAATGTTAAAAAGTCTCACCTTACAAGTCATGCGCTATAGTAAATGTGTTAGTTGTCATAGATTGCGTGAGGAAAAGGGTGAAAAAATAAGTATTTATGAACTTATTATCTGCCATTTTACTTACGATTTGTGTGAAAGGGGAAAAAAGTCATAGTTGGAGCGCCTCTAGTGTTCATTTCACCAGGAAACGGCCGTGATACGTACAACGAGCAAAAATGTAGGTATAGTAATGTGATTGTATGAGACCAGGATGATTTTGCCAGTTCTAAAAGCAAGAAACACTTACCTATCAGCAAAAGCCTGCGTCTGGGTAAACAAGCTCTGGAGAAAGGTAGCCTGACACCACAGAAATCGCACACCGGCCTGCTCACGGTGATTTCGGGAGGTACACATCTGTGGGAGGCACAGGGTGACATGGTCATATGGTCGGCAGTTTCAGTAATAAAGGGGCCAACAGTGTCAGGTAAAAGATGTGTCCATTATTGAAAAAATTATTAACGCACATGCACACATGAAAAATAATGAATGCACCCGCACATACATGCATACACACAAGCACATGGCTACATGTAAATTTTAGGCAGACACACATCTTTATAAATGGTACTGTGTACTTTTCTTGACTGTATGTGTCTGAAAACTACATGTGCTCTTTAATATCACCAGATGTTTGCACAGAGCAATGAATTCTCACTCTTTTTTTTTCCAATCGACTGGAATGTTTTCACAGGAAACAACAGCTGAGAAAATCACAACAATGATTTAAAACAAAGACAGTGTCCAGACTGACAAAACAGGCACCAGGGCGGAATTCCACAAGTTCCAGGGTTGAGTTTCATTGGGTCGGATTAAGGAAAGATTTAAACTGTGGATTTGGATAAAAACATACACTGCAGATCCTTCCTTCCTCCTCCCTCTCACCTCAAGATCCCTCCTGAGTCGCGTGTCCCTCTGTTCTGCCTCTTCTCGTGCCTTCTGCAGGCTATCTGTCAGGGCCTGATTGGCTTTGTTAGCTTGTTCGAGTTGTTCCCGGAGCAGCGCGTTGACCTGGCTCAAACCAGAACACCTGTGAAATACATGCGATTGCTTCAGAGCACTGTAGCCTGGGGCCTCCACCTGTTAAGCTGCGAGTCAAATGTTCTTTTTAAACTTCTCACATGATCTCACCCCCCTTCATCCCTCCATTGTACGGTCTCTATCAGCTTCTATGTTTACAGGCTTGTAAAGGCCCACGTCATATTCTGCATTGCCAGCCACGCTTAGAGGGGAATGTGCATGATAGTTTTTATAAAGTCCATGTCAGCTCCAACCGAAATGTCACCAGATTTTCTTGTCAAATAGTTTACAGGGTTATTTACATCATTCATGGCAGAATCCACCCAGTTACACACTACGATTGATGCCAGGGTGTGAGGCAGTGAGGGTGATGGACAAAATGATCATCAAAGGTGGAGGAACAGAGAGAGAGTGACGATCAAAGCCATGTGAATGTGTTTCATAATTTTCAATCAACGGATTAGCTCTGTGAATTTTTTTTTTGGATTAATTTGCTTATTGTACCCCTCTGAGAGAGAAAAAAAAAAAGGTAAGGCAGACAGCTTAGCGTTAATTCTCAATAGCTGAGATTCCATCCAAGTTGTGAATTTAATTTATGTAAAACATTATTGCGAATAAAGCAATTTTGCATCCTATGTGTTAAAAGAGTCCAAAATCATCACTTCCGTGGAAATTAATGCAAAATAGAAATGGAATTTGTAGCTACTGGGGAAGCAGCTGTGGCTGTTTTATTAAATGTAAAAAACGAATTTGTGTTTTAGTGACAAAAAGCTCTGACGAACTTCATGCCGATGCCTTATGTTTGGGAGTGACAGCGTGTGAGACAGTTCTGGGAGGTAATAGAAGCCAATAGTTATGATGACTTCCACTTTCAGCTTTTCAGAATGACCAGAGCAACATTTGATATGCTATGTGATGATGTTGCTCTGCAGAGCCTCTTAGAAAACAGGGCAGGAATTGTTTTCTGAAATAGTTTTGCGTGCCCTTGCAAGAAGTTTTGCATGCCCTCATAATATGTTTTGTGTGCCCTCACAATAGTTTTGCGTTCCCTCTCAATAAATTTACAATGGTTTTACTATAGTAACCATATTTTAACATTGATATTCGTAGTAAAACCATAGTAATAATACAGGAAAATTAAAACTATGGCAATAAAAACCAAAATGTTACCATGGTATTTGTAGTAACACCATAGTACTACATGTACATTTGGATACAGTATACTAAATTAAAACCATGCTTTCTGCCAAAAACAAAACATGGTTACCCTAAAACAATATTCCTATAGAAAAATGTTTTCCGCCCAAAAATATGGTTACTACAGTCTACAATATTTCTATAGTAAAACTATAGTTAAACTATGGTATTTGTATACTAAAATGTCTCCGATTACACATGTAACCTCGGTTCCCTGAGATGAAGGGAACGAGACATTGTGGTAAACACTTTTGGGGAATTCCTTCTCCCCCAACCTAATTGAAGCCCTTGTATAATAATGACAATCCTATGACTGGCAATGGTGTTTGAGCCCGGCCTCTTTAGGCATGCAGTTGGCCTATATAAGCGTGCACTCAATCACCATTTCTTCAGAATTTTCTGACTGAAGGATAAAAGCGCATTATTCATACCTCGAAACTATGAAGCAGTAGTGCGGCCAGCTTTCGCAATGTCTCGTTCCCATTATCTCAGGGTACCGAGGTTACATGTGTAACCGGAAACGTTCCCTTTCGATTACAGTTCACTCGACATTGCGGTCCCATCACGCCGCACTACATGATGTCATACCCCGAGAGATACACCAGAGTATAAACACTTGTAAAAGAATATGTATATTAAGTTAGGGGCCTGTTGGGCGGTGACTTATCACAACATATTTCAAGCGTATAGAATACTGAATAACCCCACATGGAGACCATCAGACAGGAAGTTAATCTTATGCTGGGGACATATGTGAGTCATATAATACACACAGTATAAATTTAACCCTTTCTTAACCAGAGGTTTGAGGGAGGTTTATTCTTATTGGAAGTGCTTGTGACTTTAGGTAGAGTAATTTGGATAACAGCCTACACAGGCGGTTGTATTAAAATTATAACAGGTAACCCACCCGTAATAAAGGAGCTTGGGCTCACCCGCTGGGTGTTAGGAAAGTAAGATCTCTATACAGAGAGTACTCGCGAAGAGATGGATGCCACAGCTAGATTATAAAACCTCGTGCATGTGTTTTGCGAAGACCATCCTGCTACAAGGCATATGTCCTGCAGGGACACACCGTTTGTCCATGCCCATGAAGAGGCCATGCCTCTAGTTGAATGCACTTTCACACTAATAGGGCATTTCGCGCCATGTGAATTATAGGCGAGGGCGATCGCGTCAACAATCCAGTGAGAGAGCCTTTGCTTAGATACGGACATGCCTTTTATGCATCCTCTATAACAAACAAAGAGCATATCTGACAGCCTAAACTGGCGGGTGCGCTCCACATATGTGTGTAATGCCCGCACAGGGCGTAATTAATGCACTAACTGCCCCTCATTTGAATTAAACGGTGGGGGAGATAAAGTGTGTGGCGTGGAAAGCACTTTAGGCACATAGCCTTTTTTGGGTTTGATGGTGGCCTTTGAAAGCCCCGGTCCAAATTCCAGACATGAACTATCAATTGACAGTGTCTGTATATCACCCACCCATTTAAATGAGGCCAGAGCCAACAGAAGTGTGGTCTTTAGAGAGAGCACACACAATTCAATGGATTCCAATGGTTCGAACGGAGGGCTCGTGAGCGCCCTCAGCACCTAAATTTAAATCTCATGTTGGTACTGTAGCAGGGCGAGGGGGGTTAAAGCGTTAAGGAACTTTATGATCAGATCATATCTGCTTATAGAGGAGCCAACTTCTGGTTGATAGCTGCTCCATAGACCTTAAGCGTTGACGGAGTAAGACCTGCATCCAGCCGCTCTTGAAGGAATGTAAGAATTTCCGCTATGGAGCAATTCACTGGGTCCTTGCCACGTGAAGAGCACCAATCTGCAAACACGTGCCATTTTAGTGCATAGAGGCTTCTTGTGGATGGTGCTCTAGTCTGCAAAATGGTGTTTATTACCAACTGAGCCAATTCTGGCTAGTTCGCTGTGCTCCTTTCAGGGGCCACACGTGTAGGTTGCCAAATCGTGCCCTGTGCTTGAGAGAGGAGATCCTTCCTCAGCGGTATTTCCCATGGAGGGCCGTCCAATATCTCCATCATTTCCGGAAACCAGGACAGGTTGGGCCATTTTGGCACGACCAACAGAACCGTTTCCTTGTCCTCTCTGACTTTGCAGATGACAGAGTGAAGGAGACGTACCGGGGGAAATGCGTATTTGCATTTTGCCAGCCACTTGTGAGCCAAGGCATCCACCCACAGTGGAGCTTGGGTCATGGAGTACCAAAGAGGGCAGTGGGCAGTCTCCGCAGAGGTGATTAGGTGGGTATTATGGGAATGGAGTGGTGGTGGTGTAGTGGACTAAAGCACTGAACTGGTAAGCAGAAGGTTGTTGGTTTGATCCCCACAGCCACCACCATTGTGTCCTTGAGCAAGGCACTTAACTCCAGGTTGCTCCAGGGGGATTGTCCCTGTAATAAGGGCGCTGTAAGTCACTTTGGATAAAAGCGTCTGCCAAATGCATAAATGTAAATGAATAGGTCGATTTACACTTTGAATACTTCCCAAATCCTCAGAACCATCTGAGGATGAAGTCTCCATTCCCCTGCCATCGGTCCCTGGGGCAACAGCATGTCCACTCCACAGTTCAAGCGGCCCAGGACATATGTCGCTCAAAAGGAAAGGAGATGGTGCTCGCGCCACATGAGGAGGCGTTGTGCCAGGCTCATCGTTGTTAGAGATCGAGTTCCGCCCCGGCAATTTATATACGCCACTACTGACATGTTGTCCGACCGGATCAGAACGTGATAATTCGTTATGTTGGAATGAAAATCCTTCATGGCTAAGAAGACCTGGCAGTTTATGTGCCACACCCGTTTTGCACCTGTCATGGTGCCGAAAGCTGGGCGTCCATCGCACAGCACACCCCAGTCTGTGTTGGATGTATCCGTTGTCACCACTTTTTGCCTGAAAACCTGACCCTGCATAATATCCTGCTGATAAAAAGTTGGAGCTGTCCATGGTGCTAGGGAAGCCAGACAGTGGCGAGTCACAAGGGCATGTGTCCTTGGCGCCAGGCGCGCCGTGGTACGTGATGTTTGAGCCAGCACTGGAGAGATCTGATGTGTAAAAGACCTACGGTATGATGGCGGATGCTGCTGTCATAAAATCCAGCATTCTCTGAAATGACTTCAGTGGAAATGCTTTCCCTAGTTTAAAATGAGACAGACACTGATGAATGGTCAAAACAGGCTCGCTCATGAGGTGCGCCAGTTTTTGTTTTGCTCACAGAGTCAAATTGAATTCCCAAAAAGGAGATTTGTTGGCTGGGAGAAAGTGTGCTTTTTGCCCAGTTGGCATTGAGGCCAAGACTGTTCTAATGGTGAAGTCTCTGTGCTTTCATAACAGAGCCTCTGATCGGGCTATTAATAGCCAATCAGAATGCGCACACTGCTCATCTTCAAAGGGCCGAGTGCTGCATAGACACATTTCATGAATGTGTGGGGATCCAAAATTACAGGTCGAAGGGGAGGACTTTGATGAATGTGAATCTCAAGAACAGTCCGGTACAATTTGAAAATGAAAGTACGCGTCCTTTAGATCTATTGACTCAAACCAGTCCTGTGGGCAGATGTGCAATAAGATCTGTTTCTGAGTTAACATTTTGAGCAGGCGTATTGCAATCGTCTCAGATCTAAAATGGGTCGAAGCCCACCGTCTTTTTTTGGTACGAGAAAATAGCGGCTGTAAAACCCTTTGTTGGCATGGCATCCAGGAACAATCTCTATCACGATTTTTGCAAGGAGATTGTGTATTTCTACCCGTAACAGAGGCGTGTCTCGTGACGGAACTGTGGACAGTAGAATGCCGTTGAAGCGAGGTGGCCGGCATGCAAACTAGATTGTATAAAAACGTTCGATAGTTGTTTGCACCCAATCTGAGACACCCGTGAGAGCTCGCCACGAGTTCATGTAATGAGACAGCGGGTGCATCGGTTCGCTCACTATAGGAGATAAAGCACCACTCACCATAGGGAAGCGGTTGTGCATAGTGTGTGGGGTATGAGAAGCGTTAAGGGAAATTGAGCCTTTTCTTTGAGAATGTATGTGTGTCTCGTGCAGCCGCAAAGAGTGCTTTTTTCTTTTTGAAAGCATTTTTTATTTGTACACAACACACAGAAACAACATTTTTCATAACATCCCGGTCCTGACGAACTTCGGCAAGGAGGGAGCGTGGAACAGCAAAGAACAGGGGGCTCCAGATTCCTCTTCATGGCATTGAGCCGGTCAGGAACGTGCCAGCTACTGAGCTCCTCAATCGCTCATGTGAGGATGTGAAGAAGCTCTCTGTTAGTGGCCTGTGCACTTTCCTTGCCCTCGCTGGGCAAAGGGGTGGCAACATCCTCCGTGGACCATTCGCCCATGTCTGATGCTGCGAGGGACATGGCATAATCTCTGCCTTCAGAACCGCCGTATGTGACCAGACAGTGCTCTCCAATAGAGGCTGGAGTTCATCATCTGCATACTGCACTGGCAGTGCGCACCCTGAGGCTGTGTTCATTGTGACTGGGGACTTTAATGAAGCCATTTTCTAATCAGTCGTACCAAAATACCACCAGCGCATTAGTTTCAACACATGAGGGGACCGGGTTTTGGACCATTGTTACTCTCCCTTCCGGGATGGCTACAAATCCCTCCCCCGCCCACCATTTGGCAAATCGGACCACTCTTCCATTCTGCTTCTGCCCACTTACAGGCAGAAACTGAAACAGGAAGCATCCACCCTCAGAACGATCCAGTGCTGGTCGGACCAGTCAGACTCTACGCTACAGGACTATTTTGATCACACGGACTGGGAGATGTTCCGGTCCGCCTCTGATGACGACATCGAGCTTTACGCTGAGAGCGTAATGTGTTTCATCAAAAAGTGCGTAGAGGACGTAGTTCCGACCAGAACAATATGGATCTACCCGAACCAGAAGCCATGGATAAATAGCGATGTTCGCGCAGCACTTAATGTGCGGACCTCCGCTTTCAATTCCAGGAAAGCGGAGGAGCATTAACAAGCAAGTTATGTCCTCCGAAAAACTATCAGAACAGCAAAACGCCAGTACAGGAACAAGATTGAAGGACAGTTTAACACCACCAACTCTAGAAGCATGTGGCAGGGAATTAACATCATCACCGACTTTAAAGGGAATTAAAAACTCCGCCATGAACACCGCTGCTTCTCTCCTGGATGAGCTAAATACTTTTTATGCTCGTTTTGAGGGAAATAACACCACCCTCACGGAGAGAGCTCTCGCGGCCGAAGCTACAGAGGTTAGTTCACTCTCCGTCTCTCTAGCGGATGTAACCCGATTCTTCCGACAGGTGAATATCCGCAAAGCCGCGGGCCCAGACAGCATTCCGGGCCGCGTCATCAGAGTGTGCGCGAACCAGCTGGCTGGTGTTTTTGCAGACATTTTCAACCTTTCCCTCTCTTTGTCTGTAGTCCCCACATGCTTTAAAACATCTACCATTGTGCCTGTTCCAAAGCAATCCAAAATCACTTGCTTAAATGACTGGCGTCCTGTTGCTCTGACCCCCATCATCAGCAAATGCTTTGAGAGACTAATCAGAGATTACATCTGCTCTGTGCTGCCTCTCTCTCTTGACCCATTGCAGTTTGCTTACCGCAACAACCGCTCCACTGATGATGCCATTGCATCCACAATACACACTGCTCTCTCCCACCTGGAAAAAAAGAACACTTATGTGAGAATGCTGTTTGTAGACTACAGCTCAGCATTCAACACCATAGTGCCCTCCAAGCTAGATGAGAAACTCCGGGCTCTGGGCTTAAACAGCTCGCTGTGCAGCTGGATCCTGGACTTCCTGTCAAGCAGACGCCAGGTGGTTAGAATAGGCAGCAACATCTCCTCATCACTGACCCTCAACACTGGAGCCCCACAGGGCTGTGTTCTCAGCCCACTCTTGTATTCCTTGTACACACATGACTGTGTGGCAACACATAGCTCCAATGCCATCATTAAGTTTGCTGATGACACGACGGTGGTAGGTCTGATCACTGACAATGATGAAACAGCCTACAGAGAGGAGGTGCACACTTTGACACACTGGTGTCAGGAGCACAACCTCTCCCTCAACGTCAGAAAGACAAAGGAGCTTGTGGTGGACTTCAGAAGAAAAGACAGAGAACACAGTCCCATCACCATCAATGGAGCACCAGTGGAGAGAGTCAGCAGCTTCAAGTTCCTGGTTGTCCACATCACTGAGGAACTCACATGGTCCATCCACACTGAAGTCATTGTGAAGAAGGCTCATCAGCGCCTCTTCTTCCTGAGACGGCTGAGGAAGTTTGGAATGAACTGCCACATCCTCACACGGTTCTACACCTGCACTGTAGAGAGCATCCTGAGTGGCTGCATCTCCGCCTGGTACGGCAATAGCACAGCCCACAACCGCAAAGCACTGCAAAGGGTGGTGCGAACTGCCAGACACATCATCGGAGGTGAGCTTCCCTCCCTCCAGGAAATATATACAAGGCGGTGTGTGAAAAAAGCTCGGAGGATCATCAGAGACTCCAGCCACCCGAGTTCTCACTGCTACCATCAGGCAGGCGGTATCGCAGCATCAGGACCCGCACCAGCCGCCTCCATGATAGCTTCTTCCCCCAAGCAATCAGACTTTTGAACTCTTGATCTCCCACGATCAAAATACATCAGCACTGCACTTTACTACTCTTACTCTTATATCTCACACCGGACTGTCATAAATTATATTATTATATTATATTCTCTCTTAAAAATGAACTATCAACCGACAGCCTGAATGTCGATACAGTACAATACAACATACTGTACATTCTATATATACTACTATATATACTTTTTTATTTTGTATTTTTATTGAATAATGTGTATCTATATTGTGCGTATTGTATACTGTACAGTGTATGTTATTATTTGTATATTGTGTTGTGTGTAATTATGTGTATATTAGACTTTAAATTGTGTTGTGTTAAATTCATGTTATTGTAAATTGGTATATGTCTCATCACTGTCACGACTGCTATGTTGATCGGAACTGCACCCAAGAATTTCACACACCATTGCACTTGTGTATATGGCTGTGTGACAATAAATGTGGTTTGATTTGATTTGATTTTGTGTCTGTTGTTTTTTTTTGGGGGGGGGGGGGGGGTTTCCCTTTTTCACCCAATTTGGAATGCCCAATTCCCAATGCGCTTTTAAGTCCTCGCGGTCGCGTAGTGATTCGCCTCAATCCAGGTGGCGGTGGACGAATCCCAGTCCCATCTGAGACCGTCAATCCGCGCATCTTATCACGTGGCTTGTTGAGCGCTTTGCTACGGAGACATAGCGCGTGTGGAGGCTTCACGCCATCCACCGTGGCATCCACGCTCAACTCACCACGCGCCCCACCGAGAACGTACCACATTATAGCGACCACGAAGAGGTTACCCCATGTGACCCTACCCAATTTGGTTGCTTAGGAGACCTGGCTGGAGTCACTCAGCACACCCTGGATTTGAACTAGTGAACTAGCTAACTCCAGGGGTGATAGCCAGCGTCTTTACCACTGAGCTACCCAGGCCCCCTGTTTATGTTGGTTTTAAGTTCATTTATATTCAATTTATGTTGACTATCCAGCCTTTATCTGTTACAAGGGCTTTTCAAGATGAGATGTAGTTGTAGTCAAGACGAGACGATGTCGGTCTTGAAGGAAGTAAATTCTGAAGAAATGGTGATTGAGCACCCGCTTGTATTGGCGAACTGCACGCCTAAAGGGGCCCGCCATTCATCAAACACCATTGCCAATCATATGATTGCCGTTATTATACAAGGGCTTCAATTAGGTTGTCAGAGAAGGAATTCCCCAAAAGCGTTTACCGCAATGTCGATTGAACTGTAAACGAAAGGGAAATATAATAACCACAAAATTATTATTTTTATTACCATAGTTTTGATTTCCTGTATTATCACTATGGTTTCACTATGAATATCATGGATAAATATGGTTACTATAGTAAAACCATGGTAAATTTATTGCGAGGGCACACAACACTTTTTGCAAGGGCACGCAAAAGTATTTCAGAAAAAAAATTCCCACCCTGTCCTCTAAGGGTATTGCTCTGCTGGTTAGTCCAGTTTTGAGCATATATTTCAGTCACATGACCTGTTGAGGCAAAGTTACATAAATTTTTGATGTGCTTCTAGGAATTTAGTCGGTAAATGTGTTTCCAGTGTACTTTTTGCACGTCTTCTCAAGTGAGTGTATAAATGTTTTTATGCACAATTTGGAAATTTTATCAGCATCTTGGTTTTTCCATCCAGTATTTATCCCAAAATTTGCATAAAAATATCTGATGGAAACCCAGCTAATGTAACATTTCTTCCCAGCTGATTTTCAGCTAGTTGTGGCCTGTGATTAAATTTTCATGAGCCCTAGCACAGCTGACTTCTCTGACACAGAAAATTAAATAGACTGTGTTAAGACTGCAGAGCCACAGATGATAGAATTAACTGTGCTCTGCAGTGCATTCTCTGACAAAGCCACTAAGGTTTAAAAATGAATGAAAGCTTGGCAGCCTGGCAGCACACAGTTTGACATAACCAGGGTTGGGGAGTAACGAAATACATGTAACGGGAATACGTATTTAAAATACAAAATATAAGTAACTGTATTCCACTACAGTTACAATTTAAACCATTGGTATTTAGAATACAGTTACATTCAAAAAGTATTTTGATTACTGAAGAGATTACTTTGCATTTTATTGTCATTTGTTTCATTTAATATTTAGTCCTTTCAGATGGAAAACATTTATACATATAAATGATGCGATCCAAAGTGCATTCGATCAGCAGTGAAACACTTTCTTATGATGTGTTACATTCATACGAGCAGACAGAGAAGTAAGTTTGAAGTAAGTTTGGAGCACAAGAAATAGAAATATACCTTGTGTAAATTGTCAGCTTTACGCTAAGCTAAAATGCTATTTCTAGCCATTTTACATGCACGTTACCAGGCACAATCATATTTTTTTATCAAGAAAATTCACGTTCTTCACGGAAGAACAGTGAAGAACAATTTCTCTGTAGCAAGGGAAAACCAGAAAGACAGCCTTTCTACAAGGTTTATCATTCTAATTTTCTCAAAATGTACAACTCCCCTTTGGTTCCAAACAGCAACTCTGTATGCACTCTTTGCCTGGTTGTCTTTCCCAGGTTTTCTCACCCATTCTCCCTTCTTCTACCTCTATCTGTCTGGCTGCATTTTTCTCTGTGCCTCTCACTTTCTGAAGCACATTTCTCTCTTGTTCTCACCGTTTCTGCTCATCCTCCAGCAGAGCGAGTTTACTCTGGACTCCCAGGCTGTGGTCCTGCTCAAAGCGCTGGAGACATTGTGCTGAGGAATCAAGGTGAGACTGCAGCTAAACACAGACAGAGACAGGTTTACTCCGGACACAGCAACATACAGTTCAACACCTGGCAACGATTGACAATAGACGAAAACAGCCACAGGAGCACATATATTTCTTTAAATCAAAGAGCCACAACTGTGCTTTTTATGTGTTGTTTGTGTGAAATTTCTGTGTGAGGGAGCGATAGGTTCTTCCTTCAGTAAACCTGCAAAGTTCTCAAGAGGGACAAACCGAGAGCCTCAGTTTCTCAGACTCTGAGGTTTTCTCCAAGACCTGCTGCTCTAGATTTCCACATCTCTCCTTAAACTGGAGCAACTGTGGAAACAGACACACCTTTACTATTTTCTTCACAACTTAAGATGGAACACATTCCCAACTACATCAATTCATCTTATGGTTGAAATGCCCCAGCCCTGTTAAAAAGACCAGCATTGCTTTGAACAGTTTTGAATGCTGGTATGGTTGTGCCCTACCAGGCTTCATAACTAGCTTAACCAGCAAGCCTCCCTTGGTCAACCAGTTTAATCAGAAACCATGCTGACAGCATTTTGTGCTGGTAAACAACAGGGCTATGCTGGTCCACCAGCATGGAAATTCATGCTGGTCTAAGCTGGTCTTTTCAGCAGGGAAATTAATATATTCTCTGTCTTTGACAAAACTGAATGGATTGAATGATTAACAGTGGACCTTGGCCTGTAGTTTCAGCACCAGCTGGGCCTGTCTGTGCTGGCCTTCCTGATAGGCCTGCAGCTTCAGTCTATAAGATCTGCTTTCTTCTCTCAGCCAGCCTTTCTCTGCACCAGACACACTCTGCTGGTCTGAATCTCATGACTGCTGCAACAGCATCTGCTCCAGCTGCAAATACATATGCACATATTGGAACATTTGTGCCTTTTAGTCCTTATGGCTTTCATAATTTGTATTAGTATGATTTAGTGACATTTACAGTGAATAATGCAATCAAAATTAAATGTCCTTGAATCACAGAATTCGGGAACATTGGTCAACAAACAAAATATTGGTGTATGATGTGCATGTTGTGTGTATATTTTTTATGTACTCATTTGCAGGTTTGTCTAAATTAAGTATGTAATTTCTACACCACTAAAAGGGATTGCATCACCAAGAGGAACTGCTAAAATAAACAGACTCCAAAAAACTCCCCTCATCTTCCATTAGTTGTACAAACAGATAGTCCTGTGCCAAACTTACACCACTGGTCGAGTTGATGTTGCTGTGTCAGGCTGCACAGGCCTCCCAAACTTACAGAGACATATTTTAGTAGTGCCACAGAGCCACATTGTTTACACTTTTAAGTGAAATCAACATACAAATAGCTTAAGCCGGATGCACATTGTACAATTTTTACGGTCCTCTGCTATTGTTGCTTATCAGACTGTATGAGACCTTGGTCTCAAATGTGCCGATTGACAAAGCTGACTGGGTGTTTTTATATCATAGGAGCAGTCACACTGCATGACTGCAACACTACATTTGTGACAACTTTGAATCTGAATTGACCAAGGAAGTATTGCTGGTTAAGCTAGTTAACACCAGCACATCAGCATCCTATGCTGAGGACCAGCATCCAGTCCACAACATACTGTATGCTGGTGACCAGTAATGCTGGTCTTTTCAGTGGAGAAAGTTGTCTATCACAATAGCAGTGTTTCTCCCTTGATTCCCATCCTGTTGTACAGGATCTTCAATCTCATTGTCCCATTACCCTTCCAACCCCTCCCATTTATCTTTAACCCCCAGTGAATATCATAGTGCCAGACAACCAGTCCCTACTAACAAAAACCACATGTTTCTCCTCAACGCAACAACATGCTGCCTCAGCTGATTCACACAAAGCATGAGAAGAAAGTTGGTTATAAAGTCACCTCCATCCTTGCAACAAGAAAAAAAAAAAAAAAAGAAAGAAGTAAGAAGCACACATCCACACAACTAACAGCTAATTCTGAATCGTGGGTTAACACTCCTCATCTTATAGTGCTAAGCAGAACAGCAGCCTCTATAAGATGCAGGGACAATAGTCCCCCTGTTCCCAACTGGAGCCAAGGGCTTCCAAAACCTTAATAAAATATTTTCAAACAGTCATTCTGAGAGCTTTAATTCCGTACACTACAAAGTGGGGCAAACCAGTATTCAGCTTTGGGCGGTTTTTGGGGTTCAGGGATCATGAGGAAACAGTGACTTATTTTATAGTCCGTTGTTAAGGTGACAGCTTTTGAAAGTGAACAGAAAATTAAAAACATGGGTGGAGGACGAGTCAGAAAAAGAGAGAAGAGAGAAAGAGGGAATGGAAGGGTGGGATGGGGAGTGGGGGGTGTTGGGTGCAGCAGCAGCTGTGTTTAAAGGCTACTTTGGCAACAGCTGTGAGCTACACCATTGATTATGTATCATTGCAACTATTTTGGCACAATTAGAAGCAATTTGTTGCTACAACACAAAAAGGTTACTAAATGCGTTTGATGCAAAATCATGAAATAAATGGCATTTACACAAGCTTTTTTTTGTACTGCCTTTACATATGGGGGTCAATGGCAGTTAAAGGAATATTCTGGGTTCAATAAAAGTTAATGATTTTAGTGTGATAAAATTGCTTACTAACCTTTTCTGTGCAAAGTTATATACAATTTTACAACTTCGTTACCATGACGATGTAATGTCAACAAACCCTAAAATGACTAATAATTATGATTTAAACAACTTTACAATTTAAATAATACATGAGTTTTAAAAAAAGAATTAATGTATGTGCTATTATAAAATTATAAGCTTCACATTTCTGCCTTTAAGCCCTGTCAAATTTGGCCCCATTCACTTCCATTGTAAGTGCCTCACTGTAATACCAATTTTTGCTTTTATTTTTTAAGGAGGGATGAGTCGAATTTATTTTTTGTGGTAATTAACATTATGCCACAAATGCTGTCAATTGAGCCTAACTTGTACTGAACCTGGAATATCCCTTTAAGCACTCCTCTAAAATGCATTGACCTCTGTACAGTATATGCATCCATAAGAAGAAAGATTCACGTGTTTATTGAAATATTCAAAAGTAACATGAAATTATTTTTACTGTATTTAAACAAAGTCAGTATCGTAGTTATTTTTCCATATTAACACATGGTTATGACTTTGATTGATTAAGTGTATTTGGCATCCACATGGACAGGCTATATTATGGACTCTTCTGTGCATAAGTGATATACAGCATCTCTCCTTTTACCAAACAGATAATTTGTCATGCACTTTGAGAGAATGGCTCTAACCTGCTTTTTATTACTGTCCAGAACTAACTTCTCCAATCCAAATCTTAACATTCACCATCATATGATTTCAAAAGTGATCTCAGATTTGCTACTGAGGGAAACTTTACCAGCAGAATCAAAAAGACAGGAGGTTGTCTACAACTTCTGAAGCAGGGTTGATGGATGATACAATGATATGTATCAATATTGGATCCTTCTTGCTAGTGGCACTAAACAAACCCAGCATTATGATGGAATTAAATTCAAGTTCTGGTCTCTCTCATGTTGCAGCCAATCTGCCACCACACGCTTGGCTCTCGCCCACAGGGAGAATGCTGTCACATGTGTCTAGAGGCCACTCAGCCTTTGTGCTTTATGTATAAAAGTGATGAATTTTCAAACATGGTTGTTAGCCACACATCAATTTGCTTTTCTTGTTCAGAATAAAAGTTTATATATGAAGAACTTGTGATGTGATGTTGAAGTTCTATTGATCTTCACTTTACCCAACAAAAGGGCAGGCATTCAAGGAAAAGCCTCTGGGTGCAGGAATGTAGGAAACTGTGAACACACAACACAGGTTGACTAAGGCTAAAAACATAATTATACATACATTATTTTGCAAATGTTTAAGACACATAAGATAATTCACAACAACATTTGTCTTAAGATGGTTATTTATATCTTCAGCTTTAGTGTGTCAATAGGAAATATACATTTTATTTATATTTTTATTTTTGCAAATAAAACAGGGAAGAACAACAGACCTATATTGAAGTGTATGATTCTGCTTCCGAGATGCGCATAAGCAGTTTTATGTTAATCTGAATTGAAATCTTTCTTGTTTAAACTTTGAATCAACAAGTTATAGATATTTAGTCTATTTATTTGTTAAGTATCCATTAATTGCCCTGTTAAAGGGCTGAGCTTAGCGTCCATATATCCCTATGAAGCATGTTGTATGGGAGTCACATGGACAAAATGCTGTTAACACAGCTAAATATATCCACCTTATTTTTCAGCATAACTAGGGCGCCACCATTATCAGCCTTGAATGTGGACCACTTCCGGCATAAGCCACTTCCAGCTATTTTAGCTATGCAAAAATACTACATTATGCTGCTTTATATTACAGGCTGGCAATAAATGTGGGCATATTATTATCATTAATTACGATTTTCATAAACTCTTTGGTTTTGAGCGCATATAGTTTTACTGTTTATCACATTTTGCCATTGTTTAATCACACACTGTTGCACTGGCAGAATAAATCAAATAAGCGCTGACACGGACAGTCCTCGTCGCCATCTGACACACTGCCCTCCACAAACTTTACACAACCAGCAGAAAGAAGAAAGATGCAGGGAAAATGCTGCTTCAACTTTCTTTGCACCAAAACTGCATCTTGTTTCATCTTGGCAAAATAATAAACGCATTTTACTCTCCGTTCTTGTCAGAGAGCATTCGCTCTTTCTTAGCAGTGTATAGTAAACTGACACGCAGATCTCACATTCAGCATGGCTTATGAAACATCGCCTTTGGAAATAAATAAAGGCATCATCAGAGGTTATGCAGGTACATACACCGATCAGCTACAACATTAAAACTACCTGCCTAATATTGTGTAGGTCACCCTCATGCCGCCAAAACAGCACCAACCCGCATCTCAGAATAGCATTCTGAGATGCTATCCTTCTCACCACAATTGTACAGAGTGGTTATCTGAGTTACCGTAGACTTAGTCAGTTCAAAATAGTCTGGCCATTCTCTGTTGACCTTTCTCATTAACAAGGCATTTCCGTCCACAGAACTGCCGCACACTGGATGTTTTTTGTTTTTGGCACGATTCTGTGTAAATTCTAGAGACTGCTGTGTGAAAATCCCAGGAGATCAGCAGTTACAGAAATACTCAATCCAGCCCTTCTGGCACCAACAATCATCCATGCAATTATCTAATCAGTCAATTGTGTGGCAGCAGTGCAGTGCATAAAATCATGCAGATACGGGACAGGAGCTTCAGTTAATGTTCACATACCCATCAGAATGGGGAAAAAATTTGATCTCAGTGATTTGGAACGTGGCATAATTGTTGGTGCCAGACAGGCTGGTTTGAGTATTTCTGTAACTGCTGATCTCCTGGGATTTTCACACACTACAGTCTCTAGAATTTACTCCGAATGGTGCCAAAAACAGAAAACATCCAGTGAGTGGCAGTTCTGTGGACGGAAATGCCTTGTTGATGACAGAGGTCAACAGAGAATGGCCAGGCTGGTTCGAACTGACAAAATCTACGGTAACTCAGATAACCGCTCTGTACAATTGTGGTGAGAAGAATAGCATCTCAGAATGCAACAACAGCAACAAGTGAATGATTTACTTAGTATTTTACTATAAATGCTGACATTAGAAAATTATCTGCATAATTCTGCTGTACATCCTGTGGTTGTGTGATAGTTTATAAGCCCAGATCAGTAACTCTGGTATTATAACCTTCTAGTTATTTACACTCGTCAATGCCAGCGGAACTTCCTCACATTCGCCGGAAACGCAGCCGTTGCTTACTTCCGCATTGCAAAATAAGGTGGATAAAATCGCAATAAATTTTTTTTTTTTTTTAAATGCATATCAAATCAGCATCTAAATATCATTGTAATATCGAATTGGGAAGTCTGTGGCAATTCCCACTCCTAACAATAATGGTCAACATGCAACATATTGCAAAAGACCAGATGTATGGTTTATATTGCATTTGGTTTCCACATTTTTTTTAATGCATCTATTCCCCGAATTCAGTATATTTTTTTATGGACAGATAGGCCCTGCACTGCTCTTTCTCTAAAATGTGTTTCACGTTAGCATTTTTATATTACTTAATATTTATGATTTGTGCCACTCCTTGCATTGTCTTGTTTGATAAATATTTCACAATACATCAAGGAACGGCTGCACTTTGATTCATCTGCCAACAAGAGAACAATTTCAAGGCCACTGAAAGCTCTTTGCGAGAGGGCCAAGAATATTCAGCTTCTCCCTCTATGTGGTCATAAGAGTGGATTGATCCTCTAATATGAGAGAAAACATATTTAGAATCATGTTAATTTTACATCAAACTTCCTGTGGTTTCAACTTTGTGCAGAATATTCACTTAAATAGACTCTGTCAGCCACTCTTAATGAATATCAAAACTTTCACATTTTGTAATTTTTAAAACCAGCATTTCCATAATCTAGTGCTACCATTTATTAAGCTTTCTAAAACATGTTGTGGTGCTGAATAAATCTCTTTTCACATTATTGTCAAGGCTGTTTACAAGATGTTGCTGAAGAAGGAATGGTCTAAATATTTGTCACAGAGATTAACTTTCCTTTAATTAGTTAAGGCTTCCTCAAGCTTTCGAAATGATTTCAGTTTTCAGTTAAAGGAAAAGTTCACCCAAATTTGAAATTCTGTCATCATTTACTCATGCTGTTTCAAACTTGTATGAATTTTAAAGGATGAAATTTACCGTTCGCTGATTTCAATGCAGTTGATAGTGACTCACATTTAAAATGTATAAAAGGACCCAAAAGTATCATAAAATTAGTCCATGCGACCTGTGCACCATTTTCCAAGTCTTTTGGAGGCATAAAATAGGTTTTGGTGAGAAACAACCCAAAATGTTAGCCATGGCTGAAGTCAAGATTTTTAACAACCATTTTGGGTTGTTTCTCACCAAAGCCTATCGTACGTCTTTAAAAGACTTATAAAAGCTTGATTACACTTCCTAGTGCTTGACGCATGTGCAGAGCACATGTACAAAATGTACAGAACTCAAAATTTCCTCTCAAGTCTGAAAAGAGCATTTATTGTTTCTACTTGAAAAGAGGAAAAGTGTGCCCTGCGACAACATCGATTACAAGTTTTTTTTAAATACATCCAAACTAAAATGTTTTTACTGCAGAAACACTAACTGGTAACTGGTATACAGTATATGCATATTAAATCGATTAGGGCTAATCTACAAGACTTCATCTTTATTATTAATAATTATTCTGTCATCATTCAGTCACCTTTATCTTGATCCAAACCCTTAAGACTTTCTTCCATCAAAGATTCATGTATTTTTCCATTCCAGGAAAAAGATGCAATGAAAGTAAATAGTGACTGAGTTTTATCTACCTAACATCTCCATTTTATTATCCATTTTGTACTCCATGGAATTATTAACTGTTGTAGTTAAAGGTTTCTAAACATGTTTAGGCCTAACCAGAGTAATGTGGAGCCATCCATGGTCTTACCTGTGGCAATGGCTTTATTATTACAAATGCCACCTTTAAAAAACAGAAGAACAACTTTCATAAAGGCAAGTACATTTTAGAATGTTTAAAGGGGTTAAAATGGGTTAAACTCTGACCTTCCATAGACCAATAAAAAAATTATTAACAAAGTTTTCCTCCTGTTCTGTCCTACTCCAGTTAACTGGTCATGTTTGCTTTAGATATTCTAAGAGACGACTTAAATCATTAGGCGTGCGTCCTGCTGAGCTCATCATTCTTGTTAAAATAAAATGTCCAAAACAAATGCATGCAGTTACAGTCTCTAGTTAGTTTCATTACTTTTTGTGGGACGGGGGATTTTGGCCAGTGAAGATATTGAGTGGCTGAAATACCACTAGCAACAGAGGCCGGTTAGCCAAAAATTTAATGTTAAGCCCTGAATCCAGTGCAGAGCGGATTGTGCTTATTACACAGTTACTTACCAAAGAAATACGTAATATTGATCATGAAATATTGATGTAAGATTAAATGATTTTATTGAGTAAGAAGAACGTGTAGCACAGAGTGCAACAAAATACAATGGTGTAGTACAAGCTAGTGGCTGCCGTCTCATCTGGTTTGTATTAGCTAGGACACCCATTATCCTGTATTAAAGAAGCGAAACAGTCGAGAGCAATCCCCTCCCCCAGTCGACCGGCAAACATCCCATATTTCCCATTACACGGGATGTGTATTGAAAGTGAACAACTTTTGTAGTTTGATTGTGTGGCTTACATGAATTGGGACAAATAGCTAATGACTGCGTGGACTGAGCTTTCAGTGGATTTTATAAATTGCTTACACATTTTAATTCTTTATTACGAGTGTTGGCAGGGGATGTTTGCATTTCAAACATGTTAGTCAGTCATAACACAGTATATTAAGTCTTAATGGGGACAGCAAAGAAAACCGAGTTTCTCAGACAGATGGCCAGAGACAGGGTGGAAAAAGGTAATTTAATACTATATTATAACTGTCTTTTGAGCACAAACTTTTACTATTCTAAGTAAACCTAAAGGGGAAAAAATGCATGACATGACCCCTTTTGAGTACCTATCAACTGTCATTGTATTGAAATCAGTGAACAGGACATCCTTTAAAATTATTTTTTTGTGTTCCGCAGAAGAAAGAAAATCATACTGGTTTGGAATGATATAAGGCTGAACAAAATTATCATAGAATTTGAAATCCGCACGGGTGAATCGCACATGGACTTCCTCTTATAAACACACACTCATGCAAACAGACATTCATGTACACACACAGACATGTAGACAAAGAAACACACATATACACAAACACGGAAACACATAAATATACGAGTGCACACACAGACTTTCAAGCAGAGAGAAAATGAAAAAATCTCTTGCTCTCTATATCACCCATAAACAGAACACTCAGTGAGTCAGCCATGTGCCGTGGCATGGAGGGGGTTACAGCTGAGAGTGCTTCTTACTGGCTTGGCCTAGACCCAGAGGCTTAATAAAGAGAATAAATTTAGTGAATAATCTGTCAGATTCCCAAACACAGCTGGAGCGGACGTACAAATCCTCTACGTATACACACACACTCACACGCACACACCTAAACTCACTTCCCCACACATACACAAACTTGTAAGAATTCTGTCTCACACACTTGAAAATTCACAAATGAAAATGGTTCTTTTATCAACATTAAGATTTTAGATTAAAATGTATATAAATGTATGTAAGATATGTAAGATACATAAAGTGTATATCTTAAATCATGTAACTGGTCACCATTTTGTTTAAGCTTATCAACTTTTGCTTTCACTAGTTCATTTAAAATGGTCCTGCAGTGAGACAAACAACTTTTTAAAAGTATAAATAATCCATGTAGCCTCTCAATTAATATGATGTCATAAAAGATGAATACATAATAATTCTAAAAGAATTAGCTAAATGCTGTTTTAAATAGTTTTAGATGGAGTATACTGCTCTAAAAAGCCAAAACGCAGTAACTACACATTTTGTCAATATTGAGTTAAAACCAAAATCGGGTCTCCTGTGACAAATGAGTTTGACTCTACTATGCTCAAATTCAGAAACAAAAAGAGTGAGACTATTTTATAATCCACATTTGGCTGGACAACAAAAAAACAGTTTTCTCAGTTTTAATGTTGCTGTAGTTACTGCGTTTTGGCTTTGTAGGGCAGTATAGCATGTCACACTGCAGGACAAGTTAACTACCCATACAAACATGCACACAAACATTCATACATACTAAATGCACACACACAGGTCCCTTGTGCCTTGCTGTCCTCTTTCTACTAATATGCCCTTCTCTCTGTCCTTGCTGGAATGCTGTTCCACTGAGAGACATCCAGCTGATTTTGAAAGCTGTTTTTGTAGAGCCACTGTGAGTGATTACACAATGCTGGCCAAGAAACAGAGAGCTGTGAAGCCCCCAGGCACAAACCAACAACTATCACCATGGAGCACTGTATGACCACAGTCACAGCTGCTGTGGAGGTAAGAATGGAACACAGGCCATATCCACAAGCAAAATGCAAACAAAAACACAAACACATGTTCATGCACACTGTTGCATCAACTGGGCTTGGAACGGCAAGGGATGTAAATAAGAAAGTGAACAAGTATAAAACACATGCACACTGTAATCATAATTTGATTGGGAATATCCTAAGATTAAACTATAAAGTAAGAGAAGAAAATATGCCACATAAATAGGGTTTTGATAAAATAATGATTAATTATCTATTTTTTTAGAGGATGGTGCATGCAGTTACAACCCCAATTCCAAAAAAGCCGGGACAGTATGAAAAATGCTAATAAAAACAAAAATGAGTGATTTGTAAATTATAATCACCCTTTGCTATATTGAAAGTTATACAACTACACATAATATGATGTTTTACCCTGTGAATTTCATTTTTTTTTTTTTTTCTTTTTTTATGTACAGTTATTTCAAATCAGATGATTTCACCATGCTCCAAAAAAGTTGGGACAGTTGAGTGTTTACCACTGTGAAACATCATTTCTTATAATAACACTTATTAAGCATTTGGGCACTGAAGACAAAAGTTTGTTAAGTTTAGAAAGTGGAATTTTCCCCCATTCATCCATTATGTAGATCTTTAGCTGCACAATTGTACGGGGTCTTCATTGACATCTAATGCGCTTCATAATGCGCCACATATTCTCAATTGGAGACAGGTTAGGACTGCAGGCAGGCCAATCTAGCACCCACACGCTCTTCTTACACAGCGATACACTTGTAATCTGGGCGGTATGATGTTTGAAGTTGTCCTGCTGGAAAATTTAGGGATGTCCCTGGAAAAGACGGTGCTGGATGGCAGTATATGTTGCTCCAAAAATTTGTACATATTTGTCTGAATTCATAGTGTTCTCACAGATGTGAGAGTTACCCATGCCATGGGCACTGACACACCCCTGACCCATACAGACACTGGCTTTTAGACCTGATGCTAATAACAGCTTGGATGGTCCTTTTCCTCTTTGGCCTGGATAGCATGACGGCTGTATTTTTCAAAACCTTTTTGATATGTGGACTCATCAAACCAAAAAACATGGTTCCACTGTTCCACTTTTCATCTAAGATGAGACCGATCTCAGAGAAGTGCTTCTGGACAGTGTTGATGTACAGCTTCTGCTTTGCACAGTAAAGTCTTGACTTGCATCTGTGGATGCAGCGGCGAGTGGTGTTGACTAACAAAGGTTTACTAAAGTTATCCCAAGCCCATGTTCATGATATCCATTACAGATGAATTATGTTTTTTAAGACAGTGACATCTGAGGGATCAGAGATCATGAGCATTCAGAAGTGGTTTTCATCTTGCCATATACGCACCGAGATCTGACCAGATTCCTTGAATCTTTTAACTATATTGTGCACTGTAGAGGGTGAAATGCCCAAAATCCTTCCACTAGTCTTTGGGAAACATTGTTCTCAATGTGCTGGATTATTTGCTGAAGCATCTGTTGGCAAACTGAGAAGTCTTGAACGATCCTTACTCTTAAAGAACTAGGCTGTTTTTGGAGGCTCCTTATACAGTATACAGTACTATGACACAATTGCCTCAACTGTTTAACATCTCCTGTTTCACATCGCCTTGTTATTTCAACTCATCAAATTGTTATTAGTCTTTTATTGTTATTAGTTATAGCGTGTTGTAATCATCTGATTTGAAATTACTGTACATTTTCAAAAAAACAATATGTAAAAGGTTCCAGGAATAAGGAAAGGAGCGGGAAGCAGGGTGGCAATCCAGGTAAGTCAAGTTTTATGGTTTTTCAGTCTAACAAACACAGTCTTGGCTTTTCAGCTTCACAAGAGAGCATTGGCTTTTCAGCTTCATGACAGAATATACACTTTAGCTTCAAAACAGAATATACACTTTAGCCTCACAACTTCAGGTCTCTTTGTCCCTGACTCTCTCTCCCCGTCTGTCACTTCTGCGGCCTTTTAAAGCCTGTCTCTGTCGTCACTGAAACGAGACACAGGACCATCACCTGGTGATTGTTAACACAGGTGTTTAGTGTTAACAATCACCAGGTGATGGTCCTTACTGCTTCCCAGTGACAGACACATGACCACGCCCCGCTCCACATACCCCCACCACCCGACTCAGGCCGGGGCAATGTCCAGCCTGCTTAAACCCCCCCTAAAATAGGTGGCATCATACGCAGCGTGTGGCTGGAGAATCTTATCCATGAGGTGCTAGAATGTGGTGGAAGCCCCGAACAAACCAAACAGAAGAGTGATGAATTGGTGTAATCCGAACGGTGCAGAAAAGTCATTTTTTTCTGGGGATAATGGAGTTAAGGGGATCTGCCAATATCCCTTAGTTAAATCCAGTGTCGAATAAAATTGAGCCGCACCCAACCGATCCAGTAATCAACACAGAACCGGACTGACCCATCACTCTTAGGTACAAGAACAACTGGGCTGGCCCAATCGCTGTGCGATTTTTCTATTATCCCCGTTTCGAGCATTGCCCCAAATTCGTCCCGAATCACCTTTTTCTTGTGCTTGGGTACACGGTATGGCCGATTACGCACAACCACTCCCGGTGGGGTCTCGATATGTTGTTGTATGAGATTAGTACGACCGGAAAGAGCAGAGAACATGTTCGCAAATTATTTTTGCAACCTGGCCACCTCTGTGAGCTGGGACGGTGAGAGGTGGTCTCCACAAGGGACCGGGGTGAATGGATCAACTTTGAACTTCACTTCTGGCCCGAGCTCTGCCCTCTTTGGAACTACCGTCGCCATGGACATGGTGACCGCCTCTCTCCATAATTTAAGGAGGTTAAGGTGGTAAATTTGACGTGCTCCGCCTTTATCCATTCATTTAACCTCATAATCGAGTTCCCCGACTCGTTGTGTAACCTCAAAGGGTCCTTGTCATTTGGCGAGTAATTCTGAGCTCGACGTGGGGAGCAATACAAGTACTTTGTCTCCCGGTGCAAATTACCGTAGCTGGGTATCCCAATTATACAGCCAGCTTTGTGTTTCTTGAGCTTGGAGCAAATTTTTTTGTGACAACTGACCCAGTGTGTGTAGCTTTGCTCGAAGATCAAGGACATATTGAATTTAATTTTTGGTTAGGGAAGGTCCTTCCTCCCACGCCTCCCATATGACGTCAAGCACCCCACGGGGCTGACGTCTATACAGAAGCTCGAAGGGGGAAAACCCCGTGGAGACTTGCGGGACCTCCCTAACTGCAAATAATAGGGGTTCCAGCCATTTGTCCCAATTTTTTGCGTCCTCGTGCACGAACTTGCGAATTATGTTTTTCAGGGTTCGATTAAATCATTCCACCAGCCCATCAGTTTGCGGGTGATAAACGCTGGTGCGAATCGATTTAATCCCCAACAATTCATAAAGTTTGCGTAGTGTACATGACATAAACGTCGTGCCTTGGTTGGTGAGGAATTCTTTCAGAATTCCCACCCGGGAGATAATTTTGAAGAGTGCCTCCGTAACACTGCATGCTGAGATGTTGCAAAGAGGCACTGCTTCCAGATATCGCATTGCATAATCCACCAGGACTAATACAAACTGATATCCGCGTGCTGACCATTCTAATGGCCCGACAAGGTCCATACCAATGTTTTCGAAGGGGGCCTCAATTAACGGTAACGGGCGCAATGGGGCCCTTGGGGTGGCCGCTGGATTCAGAAACTGACATTCACGGAATGCCGCACACCATCTGGCGAATCATGTTTTTCAGGGCTTGGTGATGGGTCTCCTGGATGCTAGCCAGAGCACGGATGACTTCGCCCAGCGGTGAGGTGTCCATGGTGGCCAGTCTTCACAGAAGTTCTGGGTTTCGGCACCAGTGTAAAAGGTTCCAGGAATAAGGAAGGGAGCTGTCCAGGTAAGTCAAGTTTTAATGGGGTTTTCAGTCTAACAAACACAGTCTTTGGATTTTCAGCTTCACAAAAGAGTATTGGCTTTTCAGCTTCACAACATTATATACACTTTAGCTTCTCGACAGAATATACATTTTAGTTTCACGACAGAATATTCACTTTAGCTTCATGACAGAATATACACTTTAGCTTCACAACTTCATGTCTCTTTGTCCCTGACTCTCTCTCCCTGTCTGTTGCTTCGGCAGCCTTTTAAAGCCCATCTTCGTCATCACTGAAACGAGACACAGATGTTAGTGTTAACAATCACCAGGTGATGGTCCTTACCACTTCCTCTCTCCCCAGTGACAGACACATGACCACACCCTGCTCCACACAATAAAATTCACGAGGTAAAACATCATATTATGTGTAGTTGTGGTGCTTTCGATATAGCTGTGACAAGGAGGAGGGCGTGGCCAGGCCATAACGATGGACGCCCAGCGCTGAATCAACCAGGTGAGGGATAAAAGAAGCCGGACACGCCAGTTCGAGAGAGAGAGAGTTGTGTGTGTGTGTCAGTTTTATGTTGTGTTTTGTTTATTTGTGTCATTAAAAAGTTTACATGGACTGCTCAGCCGGTTCATGCCTCCTCCTTGCCCATCGTGTGAATGCGTTACATTAGTGCAGAAACCTGGGAGGGATGTGCTGTTGGAGAGCCCTCGCTGCTGATGGAGGGTTGTGACACCGAGGAGGTATGGTCCAGTGGTACTGGAGCAGTTTGCCAGAAGGTGGAGGAGCCCACTGCCGTCTGCCAGGAGGCAAAGGAGCAGCTGCTGTCCGCCAGGAAGCGGAGGAGCCACTGCCGGCCGCCAGGGGGTGGAGGAACCTGATGCTGTCCACCAGGAGGCGAGGTCCAGTGTCATCACCTGGCGTCACGGAGGATCGTTGCACAGCTGGCTGAGGACCAGTCGGCAGCGTGTTCGGGGACTGGCGAGCCAGTTTTTCTCTCTCTCTCCTCTCTCTCTATCTCTCCCGCTCGCTCTCTCCCCTCTCCCTCCCCTCATCCTACTCAGATTCCCAGGAGGCAGGGAAGACCGGTCAGCGGGAAGGACGGCTGAAAGGGCAACACCTCCCCTCCAGGAAGGGAGAGGGGTTGTAAATCAGGCCAGAGGTTTCCCCAGCCTGAATCCGGCGTTGGGGGTATGTGACGAGGAGGGCGTGGCCAGGCCGTAATGATGGATGCCCGGCGCTGAATCAGCCAGAAGAGGGATAAAGAGGAGCCGGGGCACCAGTTCGAGAGAGAGAGAGATGAGAGTTGTGTATGTGCATCAGTTTTATGTTGTGTTTTGTTCATTTGTGTCATTAAAAAGTTTACGTGGACTGCTCAGCTGGTTCCCGCCTCCTCCTTGCCCATCGTGTGAATGCGTTACAATAGCAAAGGGTGAATATAATTTACAAATCACTCCTTTTTATTTTTATTAGCATTTTTCATTGTAAAGGATCTCTGTTCATCTGGGAAAGGAGGAAGTGGGAGCCGGATCCACATTCAACAAGACTTTAATTAACAGAACATCAAACTGAAAACACAGCAACATAAACAAACACAGAGCGGCTGCATGGGTCTCGCTCTCTCTTTCTGGCATACTCGGCTCTTCCTTTATCTCCCTCCCGCTGATTAGGCAACTCAGCGCCGGGCGTGCATCCTCACGGCCTGGCCACGCTCTCCTCCTCGTCACACTCCTCCACCGCCCGATTCAGGCTGTGGCGCCATCCGGACTGGCTTGCTCCCCCCATCTCTGGAGGGGAGACGCTGCCCTTCCAGCCGTTCCACCACCCGATGGTCCTCCCCGCCTCCTGAGAATCTAAGAGAGACGAGGGGAAGGAGGGGGAGAGAGAAAGAGCAAGCAGGAGAAACAAAGAGAGAGAAAGGAGAGAGAGAGAAAACGCTCTTCTTCGGCTCCCACAGGCATGCTGCCCACCCGGTCCTCAGCCGCTCCTCTGCCCCCAGGCGGATAACAGCCGATCCTCCGCCCCCTGGCAGATGGCAGCGGTTCCTCCGCTTACCGGCAGATGGCAGTGGGTCCTCCATCCCTGGCAGACAGCAATGGCTCCTCCGCTTACCGGCAGATGGCAGTGGGTCCTCTGTCCCCTGGCAGACAGCAGCGGTTCCTTTGGCTCCTGGTGGATGGCAGAAACTCCTCTGTCCCCTGGCGGATGGCAATGTGGAAAAACATAAAAGGCACCTAATTAAATGTAGTGAGGACTCTGGGATGATCTCTACTTTAAGGGATGATTTTGTGGGGTGCCCATCATTTTTACAACTCAGAGACAGCTGACAGATCCAGCCTCAATGACTCAGCTCCACTCACGACCACTGCGAGGCTTAACAGCTTTATGTAGGCAAGAAAACAAACTCAAAACATTGAGCCAGAGAAGACAGTACACCATACCCACCCTAACAAAACAACCTTATCAGTGGCAATCATGTTTGACAAGACCTTTATAGAAAAAAGGACTGGGGATTAGAACAAAAACTTTGATCCTGGAAGCTGCCCTGCTCTTTGTCAAAAAGTCTCCAACTAGTCTGCAAGTCCAGATCAATTCCAAAAGGTTTTCTGACAAATAGCATCACAGTTTAGCTACAACCCCCCTTTTTATTTCTTGTGTGGTGATTTATCTCTCAGCTTAAAAGCTTGTGGCTCTGTGATTGTTGTTTTTCTACAGTGCTCCATTTGGTTAACATTGCTGCTTTATCATACATCTAACTCTACGTTTTGGTACCGCCTACAAAAACACACAGGGAGACTTTTTCACACAATCCTGGTCCAAAAACTGCCTTGGAGCTGTAAAATATATACCCACGCAATCCCCTGACACACACCCACACATACAAATGTACACACTCCCACACAAATACACACGCACATACACAGCCCCAGTGCCTGAGAAACTGCAAGCTGGCAGAAATCCAATATCAACACAGATAGGTCAAAGTTCACTTCAACATTTACTTCGTCCTCCTGAGACGATGCAGCTTTTCTAACTGGGTCAAGGTTTATCCCGGTTCAGGGGCAATTTTCAAGGGTCACAAGAGATTACTGAGATTTTAACAGGAGACAGAGGTGTGCTTTCAAGAGCAAAACCTTGCTCTCTGCCCAAATATTTTCATTCTCCCTCTCTTGTTTAGGAGGCCACTCTCAAACTGTCTTGAGAGCCATGAAGAAACTTTATGGGGTTTACTGTTCTTTTTGAATTAGCTGAACGCAACAAAATGTGCCACAGCAGGTCTATTCCGCCACAATCATGCTGGGACTCTCCCCTGGAGTGTGAAGGAACACTCACAGATCAGATCAATAAAGCGATCTTTAATAAACTTGTCATACTTATGAACAAGAAACACGACAAAGGATTATTAATGCTTCAATACAACCACACAATCAAAGAGATACATTTTTATTTCACCACCAATTTTGCAAAGATGCTGAGTTAAATAAACTGGATAGACTTTAGACTCAATAAACACATACTGTATAAAAGCTTACAGTGCTAACTAGCCCACTTGAATCTGTGATTTACAGTCTGAGGATCGCATAAATTTAAAACTGCTTTTACATGCAGCCTAATAAATCGCTAAAGTGATAGTTCACCCAAAAATGAAAATTCACCATCATTCACTCAACCTCATGTACCAAACCTGTATGACTTTTTTCCATGGAACACAAAAGGAGATGTTAGGCACAATGTTAAGGACTGACCGCCTCAGTCCCCATTCACTCCCATTCAAAAGACCAGCATCAACATTCTTAAAAATTTCTCCTCATGTTCCACGGAAGTTAACAATGGCATGAGGGTGAATAAATGACAAAAGAATTGTCATTTTTTGGGTGAACTTACCATTTAAAAGTCTGACAGATGGGTCAATTAAAAGGTAAACATGTAAATATCTAAAAAAATATCTGAGTGAGCTCAATCCAAATTAAATTAATATTCGATTAAAAGAGGTGGTGCAGATCTTAAATAATCTGTTAAACAGATGAATAATTGCCATGGATTAAAAAAAAACTGATTAACAATAGTTTTTTAATCAATCTTTAGTCTATCTAATGTACATCTGCAACAGAAGAATGTCTTTGGCTGTGGCGCCATGTTTGCTTTTTTTTCAGTGTCTCACAACGTGTTACATTTTTAACTTGACGCTGTGTCAGGTTTAAAATAGTTCAATTTATAACCTTTGCTTTTAGTTCCATTACGCTGTGCTCTGTTTATGCTGTGCTGTGTTTTTAAATGCTAGAATGTGTCCTGTGTGAACGGCTCCTTATAAGCCTGCTGACTGTGCCACTTTCTCTTAAGTCGGCGCCACACTAGCCGATTTTTAAGTGAATTTTTCAGTGATTTTTAAGTGTGAGCTTCATTAACATAATCACCAGCCAGATGGAGGGAGACGACGCACGCATTAGCGCCTGCCAGCGGGAGGTCGTTAATCACTTGACCATTGGGACTCCTATGTTCTGCACATATTTTCATGGGTTTGCAGAGTTTAGAGTACGTATAAACATGACATTTGGAATCTGCCATCGGATTGTTGCATTCGGATGGGATATTGAATTTACTCTGATTGATGAAAAATCTGTGCATGATAACAATCACGAAGTAGGAAACCCATCTACACCAGGTGAAAAGATAAACTATATGAGCAGTGGTGCTGGTAAGCAGACTTCAGGCCCAGCTCTGTAAAATCTTTGGGGTATCTTTGGTGGCTTGCAGCAAAGATTAAAAGAAATGTTGACAATTTGTCACTTTAACTTTTCAAGTTGAAGTTGAATGTATATGCCAAACATCAACATGAACGATCAAAAAAGGAACTTGAGAGACTTATCCATGTTCTAAGCGAGCTCTATGTGGTATGCACAAGAATGAAAAAGGACACAAAGACTGATGCTCTAATTGGAAATGACAGATGAAATGGATAACACCAGATTATGTCATTCCCACATCAAGACAGAATGAGGGTGAATACAGACTAGGAATAAGCAAGCATCTAGGATGTTATGTTAATATACTGGCTACCACCATAAAGTTGTGAGCCATAGTTATTGCAGTGTTACCATAACATTCATGCAATCTATTAACATCACAATGTCAGCAGCACATTAACTTTGGCAAATTTTCAATTGGCAAGAGAATGAGTTTGTGTGTGTGTGTGTGTGTGTGAGAGAGAGAGAGAGAGAGAGAGAGAGAGAGAGAGAAAGCATGTCTCCACTCTCAAAGTGCTTGTGACATAAGTTTTTCTTGTCTCCAAAAATATAAATGTGTGGATTAAAAAGACTATTTATACCAACCAGACTAATTAAGTTTTTCTTATAGGCTGCACAGATCTTAAAATAGGTTCCACTTGATTTGTACACAGTTGCCATTCATTAGACTTGGCCAGCAAAAAGAGGGCACTGTTATCACAAACAGTGGCTTTGCATTCCATGTAAAATGAGCTTTTTCTTCCACAGCCCCATGGGAGAAGGCCACTGACCTTCTCAGTTTCCCCAAACCAGCATTGTGGGGGAAGACAGACAGTGGCCAATGTAATGCTATAAACCTCAGAAAGAGAGAGAGAACCTTCGTTCCCCAAATTATTCATCAATGTCTGTTTTTTTTTTTAATTATTATGATTTCCATTCCTACTGATACCGTTCCTTTGGCAAATTTGTTTGGAATTTTTTTATTTATTTATTTTTTACATCAGTTATGCTTCAGCACTACTCTTCTACATGGCTCTGCAATGAATATGATAGTTTGAGGTATACCCGAGTTACAGTGTATTGTCTGTGATCACCGTATCTGAGCAAATGTGACTAGCTACTTTATCCCAAGTCACATTTTACACAAGAGTCAATTTTTTTAAATGTAAATGTTAGAGAGCTGCCACTTTGATCAAATCTAATGAAATGTAGATGTAGAATAAACTATTCTAGACTCATAGTGACTCATTCATTTTCACATGGCCCTTTACCACTGAGTTTGTTTATCAAAAACTCCAAACGGGTTTTCCCTCTCGGAAAGAGCACTATGGCTGTGATGTTTGCTGTGCACATAAAGCCATGTGGCTCCTTCTATCTCTGTCAAAGAGCCTCTGTACCTCTATCTCTTGATCTCTTCCCTACACTCATCTGTCTATACACCAACATGTGTGGAGAAAAAATGAAGGAAAATAAAAATAAGGTCCAAAGGTGCTCCATCAACCTCTCACGTTATTAGTGATGGTCCCTTCTGTGTTCTCAGTCCTTTAAAAACAGTGCTGGAATAGGGAAACACTTTCTTCAAATCTTTTCCTGGATAGAGAGACTGCGTTATTTCACTGTGCATGAAACCTCTGCCACCAGGTCACCGATCCACAATCCCGCAGTGTCCATTATGCAGAGCCTCAAAAGAGTTTTAAGGCAATAATCTACATTATACTGACATGTTTTGACTTACAAGCAGGGAAGCAAATGTGCAGTTCTCAAAAACTTGGAGGTTCATGTTTTGTTTTTTGCAGATCATAAAACACTAGTGATACACTTGTGCCATTGCATCACAGTAGTGTCTTGCCTTTTATCTGGGGTGATAAGACAGAACACAGTAGGGACACATGAGACTAATGAGCTGCCTCCAAACTTTCAGACTATGTACTGAATTTGATAAAGAACTTTAACTCTTTCTCTTGAACTGTTAATGAATTATGATCTTTAGGTATGCAGGTATGTAGAACTACATACATTCCAGGTCATTCTACATCCAGGAACATGGGGATTGCTCTTTAACCCATATTAAAGTCCCTTTCAAGGCAATTCGGTCCATTTGGCAGCCATTTTTGGAATGGTCCTGCATAGCTAATTTCTATATAAACAAGTGGCATAAAAGTACAGCTCCTATACTTGAATAGGGAAAGACCAAAATCTCCAAAACGATTGGTCAAGATTACGATCAAAGAACATCTGACTACAATGGTATCATAAATTGTGCTTCTTTAGCTAAGATCATGATAGAAAACACTATTTTTCAGGCTGGTTTAGTTATTGGCATGCAAGTTCTCGAGTTGATTGACAGGCAATCTCTGAGTCTAAAAGCTGATTGGCTCTTTTACCTGTAAGACAGGACTACCTTTGCTACATCCATTGGGCATTCCAATTTCTCCCATTCATTTTAACACAAGTGGTCCATATGTTCTTGGACCTACAGTATGATACTGTTTATTTACTCAGGTGTTGTCAAAAAATAAAATGTAACATGAGGAACAACTTTTTTGGTACCTATAATATGTACACTAGATAAGAGCCACACGACTGCTGGTTCTGTGCTTTTTTTAATTCAACATTTCTAATCGGACAGCTTTTCAACTCCTGTGGCCCTACTGTAGTGGGATAGTAAAGTGCCCACTGGTTACACACATTAGAATCTATGTGGATGCAGTAGGCCATCAGTGTATTGTTCTCCTATTTCATGAATACTGCGAATTCAGACATCCTACTCATTTGACACTGTTCCTTCAGTAACCACATCATAAGGGAAAGGCTTCGAGGCACTTAAAATATATATTGAAGTTACTTCAATACATATGATGAAGGTACATATGATGTTTGAGGCTCTTTTAATTGGTGTCTGAAGGATTTACAGAAGGTTCCTCTGGTGTGGCATTAGAGGAACCCTACATGGTGCCTTGAGTGTTTTTTTTACTGTAATATGGTAGGGAAGCATGCATGAATACTCTACCTGTATTCAGATGCAGGTGATAGTTTCATTTTACATTTAAACTAACATGCATTCCATCATATGCAGTTATTACCCTTTGTGTTTGGGCTAACATAATTGGAATCCAGAAGACTTCACGAAGAACTGAACGTCCAGGAATCCAAGGGCATGTTTGTGAGGTTTGTGTCTGTGCTCCTACCCTGCTAGTGAGAGCAGCCTGCCTGATGATCAGGAGGTCTCTGTCTGTGTACATCTGAGAGGGCAGATCTTTCGGCAGCCGGTTCTCCTCCAACTCACTGCTCTCAGCTGATACATCGGCAAAGGAAAAGCATGGCAAACATTTTTAAAATAGAAAATACATGTGTTCTAGTTATACCTGGATACCCATCCCCAATGAGCTTATGCACATTGTAGAGTACCTGTGAGCATTTCCGCCAGGTTTCTAGTGATGATCTCCTGGATGCGGGCAGGAACTGGTGTGATGTTGGACTCCTTATCCTCACGCACAGTGTAAGTCTTCCCCTCTGTACTGCTATCTGGGTTAAGCAGTGATTCCTCCAGAAGAGAGACTTACACATTCTCAGTAAAGTGATCTTTACTGTAAAAATACTTGAGGCACTATATGGGGTTCCTCCGCAGCCACACCAGAGGAAACCTCTGGAGATCCTCCAGGCACCCTTTCAGTTCTTTGAAAACAACTCTAAGGACTGTCAACGGTTCCTTCAGTAACCCCATCATCATAAAGGAAAGTTCCTTAAGTACATAAATAGGATATTTGAGGCTAATTTAAAGGGTGCCTGCTGGTTATGATGTCACAAAATCATGAATATTAATTACAATCTTTTACTGTTTTCATAAATAGTGTGGCGGAATGACCCACCCTTCCTTCAGCCAGGCTCACGGCGGGAGTTGGGCAGGAGAAGAGAAGAGGCACATAATTAATAAGCCTCATTTGGGCAGTGGGGGAAAAAGGCACACCTGATGTGTGTTTAGCTTCGTCACCGCTGCCACATAAACACAGAGCGCACCTCTTCTCAGGGAGCCAATTTCTATTCTCCATGTGTGCACACACTGGCATCCTCGCAGGCCCAGGATCAGAGCAGGAAGGGTTTGGCCGAGTTAGATGCATTGCCGAACCCGCTCATCAGACCCCCGGCATGAGATAGATATGTCACCGGTGAGGACAGCACGTGTTGCGGTCGACGGGCTAGAGGCCAGGCCGCCTTCCCCCTCACTTGCCGTGGGCCTATGAAGACAGGCTACCAAGAATGCTGCCGCCCCACATGCTTAAAACCCAGGAGGGGAGCACGTATGGCCATCGGATCCTACTCACGCCTGGGCCATTCCATGGACACTCCCCCGACCTTCACGGATTCCCGTTTCACCGCGAGGATGCCAGACCCCCTTTTATTTCGAACACCATTCCCCCTGGACACTATTTTCCCCATTTTTGGACAATTTATGTTTTTTATTATTTCTAATAAACTCCTTTACGAGGCTTGATACCATGCCCACTGTGTCTGTCTCTTGATCACCCCCTCACCCCCAACCCCAATAGTCATTCTTGAAGACAATTTCAAGCGTTCCAATAAATATTATTCATAATTAATTTGAAAACTTTATGAAAACTATTGATCCTGGGATTTTGTCAATTTATTGATAAATACATGGATCAACAATTGGATACACAGTGACCTACAGGTCTCATGACAAAGTTTTTCACCTCTTGTACAAGTAAAACTTTTTATTTTAATAAACCAAGATTAGATTTGTACATCAGTGGATGTATATCATGAATTGGGACACGTGTTTGCATTTTGCTTTGAGATTTAACTGGACAAGAGCACGTGCTTCGTGTGGAACAGCGGTGCGAGTTGAGCGCACACCTGAGTGCATGAGAAAACATCGCTGCCCATTGTCACTCAACATCACTGATAACAGCCACAATGAGCACTCATAATAACATTCAAAATCACACATTCTAGCGCCAGATCGCCACTTATAACACACACAAATGAAATGGAAGCTTCTGCTCAAGAACTGGCAATGTTTCTTTTACAATTGACACTTACCTGATGAAAGCTATTTCAAAAAGTGGTAGGGACAAAATTGGTCAAGGCAATAAATGGTAGGGACATATCAATAATAATTATAATTAATAATTTTAATAATAATTTTCTTTATCACACATTATACATTTGCACATATACAGTGAAATTCTTCTTTTTCACATATCCCAGCTAGGCTGGGGTCAGAGTGCATGGTCAGCCATGATATGGCACCCCTGGAGCAGATAGGGTCAAGGGCCTTGCTCAAGGGCCCAACAGTGGCATCTTGGTGGTGCTGGGGCTTGAACCCCTGACCTTCTGATTAGTAACCCAGAGCCTTAACCGCTGAGCTACCACTGCCCTCATCCCAGCTGTCCCACCCGTAAATGACACCTTTTCAGCTGAGGAACCACAAATGTTCCCTCGATCAATCGATTATATAATATTTACGGCCTTTTAAGTTTTACTCACTCACCTTTTGTAGAATTGATCTAAACACTGCTTTGATGTTTGCTAATAAATATTTATGAATGATTAAATATTTAGAATATTATTTACTGCCAACTTTTTCATCACGTCTGTCTCTGTTTCAGTTTTGCAGGATGTCACAACAGCACAAGGAAATGAGTTTCGCAGTACATCACCTGTCTTCAAGTTTCACAGATGAACCTGAAACTGACCCCCTGATCAACCTTAATTTGTTGAAACATTGCAAGACTCGTTAATATTAAATCAAGGGCTCTCCTCTTTCATTCACACATGCTGTTTTGAACGGGGTAACGGTGCAATAACCTGTTTGAGTTACAGCATGTGCAGATCTGCTTTCCAGCTGGAAAACACACACCTGAATCACAGCTTCCAGTCCCTGCTCCCCTTCACAACTCATCTGGAAACTGGTATCGATCCCAAGTATGCTAATATCCGAACAGCAACGTTTTTCCAAATGTTCTCAATTCTTACAGAGACTTAAAGAGTTTTTGAGACTTAAAGCCTTAAACTGGAGCTAGCCAGCTGCTATGTAAACTAATGACAGTGCATCAAATGTCATAAAAGCTTTGCTTGTTATAAATAAATGCTTGCCATTGCACACTGCGTTGCATCAAATGCCAATGCTTTAATAACGCGCATAAACAAATTAAAAACAAAATAGTTCTTCTGACTAGTAGTTTTAAGCCTCCAGTGTAAAAGTTGCAATCACAGCACTTGTTTGAGGCGGGTGCCAATGGTTGTGAAGCAAATCGGATGCTCTCGGGTGTTGCCATGGGAATTAGAAAGCAAGCTTTCCAGTTTCCATAGTAACAGGGACACTGTCGGTCACGTCTGAGCAAGTGTATATATATATAAGTGTTTGTTTAGATTCCATTGAGGTTAATAATAACTAACAGGAGTTTTATCATGATATTATAAGTCGAGGGAGAACTAGGAACTAGAACTTCGCAGCGGGTAATTATCAAAAAATTTTGCTGAATAAAAACATTCTGAGTTACCAAGGAGATTAGAATGAGAATGAAAAAAATAAAAATAAAAATAAGAATATGGAATTAAGACGTCTGGCTGCTTGGACTCTTTAGGGAAAATTAAAATTTAAGTAGCATGACACTGTTGGTACAAAATAACTATCATACATCGCAACATCCTACATTCAACTACAGTAAATGATCAAAAGGCTATTTAACTTCAAAGAGTTTTATTTGCCATATGAAGACGACAGAGGAAATGGTGACTTACACGCTGCATAGATGAGAGAGAGAGAGAGAGAGAGAGAGAGAGAGAGAGAGAGAGAGAGAGAGAGAGAAACAAACACCAATCCCATATCAAGTGCTCATAAAAATGCATATCTAAATATACAAATTCGAAAACACACACAAACCAAATAATTAAGTATCTAAGAAATATTATTTGCAGTGACATTACAATATGATTGCTATAAACTGTGATTCTGGTCAAATTCTAAATGATGATCACCAGTGTATGTGGAGACAACATTTTTCACACCAAAGCCTAAGGCAGGATTTATTTACAATACAGAAGACCCTAAGTCTCATCGGGGAATAGTTCTGTCCATTGCGAGGTGTCCAGGAAGATGGAACAGCAGCCGCTGTAGGTCCAGAGCCTGGGAAGGAAGCACTCCACCTTCCAAGTGTTGGAGGCACGGTTGTACACCTCCACCTCCACCCTGTAATCCCCCTCCATGCCCTGCCAGTGCCCCCCTGTCACATAAAGTTGCCCACCTAGAACCACCAAACCCCCATTCTCATGAAGAGTGTGTAGGGACTGAACCTGAAAAATAGATTGGCATTATTAAAGGAATATTTCGGGTTCAATACAATTTAGGCTCAACTGACAGCATTTGTGGCATAATGTTGATTACCAAAAACAAATATTTCGACGACTCCCTCCTTTTCTTTAAAAAAAGCAAAAATGGAGGTTACAGTGAGACACTTACAATAGAAGTGAATGGGGCTAATTTTTGGAGGGTTTAAAAGGCAGAAATGTGCAGCTTATAATTTTATAAAAGTACTTACATTAATTCTTCTGTTAAAATTTGTGTATTATTTAAGCTGTAAAGTTGTTTAAATTGTAGTTTTTACACTTGGGTTTTAGGGTTTGTTGACATCGTCATGGCAATGAAGTTGTAAAATTGGATATAACTTCAACCAGAAAAGGTTAGTAAGTGATTTTATCAAACTAAAATCATGTTAACACACATATTGTTAATGTCTTGTGGCTATACTTTTGAAACAGTGAGTATTTTAACGACTAAATTCATTTTTGTGTTAAATCAATACTATGCCACAAATGCTGTTCGATTAAGCTTAACTTTTTTTTAATTGAACCCGTAATATTCCTTTAATCAAAAATCGGCTAATTAAATAGTTAAGATAAAATAACTGTTCTTTGTCAAAGCACTTAAGCCATACTGGTTTAAAAAAATAAATTAAAAATATAAACTAAAACACACCTTTTCCCACATATTGCCCTCTGGGTCATACAGATAGACCTTTTTGGTGTTATCCGCAATGAGGTAAATTACTCTATCCATACAGACAGAGCGGGGAGAAGAGAGATATTTAGGAATAAAAGGAGAACAGACGATGCTCCAGCTATCTGTTAAAGAAGAGAAATATGTCTATCATGTGTCTAGATTTGTGAGCCAACAACAACATTATAATTTACACTGCAAGTTGTAAAGTGTTTCATAAAATAGTTTTGAATCATTTGTCCCATATAGCAAAATAAATGTTCATAATAAGACATTAATCGTGTTATGACAAGTTATTATTGCAACAAGGGTTGTTTGTTATTACTGATACTTATAATATCTATTAAAGCAATAGTTCTCCAAAAAAGGAACATTTTGTCATTATTTAAGGACCCCATGTCGTTCCAAACCCATTTGACTTTCTTTTTTTCTGTGAACACTAAAGGATATTATTTAATGAATGTCCTGTTGGCTAAATTCAATACAATGGCAGTACATAGTGACATATGCTACATTTCATTCAACTAGGAAAGTCTGATTTTCCAACTTCCAACTAAGAAAAGTGCAATGGAACGCCACTTGAAGTAGGAATTCCAACTTGGAAACTTGTGCGGAAATTTTCAACTTCGCCAAGATGCAGGTGCGTGACGTCACACAAATATTTCGGCACCCAGGGAGATAAACAAAGTAAGTGATAAACATTAACTTTAAATAATATTGATAAATGAGTCAAATTTCCTAGATTACATGATATTAAAGCTTGTTTAAAGGAATAGTACATGCAATAATGAAAATTCTCTCCTTATTCACTTACCCTGATGCCATCCCAGATGTGTATGACTGTCTTTCTTCAGCAGAACACAAATGAAGATTTTTAGAAGCAGATAGATCTCTGTCAGGTCCTAAAATGGGAGTACACGGGTGCCAGCACTTTGACGGTTCAAAAGTCATATTTAGGCGTCAGTCAATTAATTTTCATGTTTGGGTATGAACTATTCCTTTAACAAATGTTAGCAGAGACGAGTGTTCAAAACATGGTAAATTATACTCTCTTTTGATAATCGTTCACCTGTAGCACAAATGCTAGCGCTGAAGCATTGTTTATCAGTTGGGTTGTTAGGAGACGTCTCTGGTGACAGTCGAACCCCTGCTAAGCTAACAGGAGTATTACAGTTTTGTTTCCTTACATGTCATCTTCCGAGCATCTGACAATGTAATGCCTTTATGGTCGGAGATCGGACATATCAAGTAGGAATATCCCACATTCGATTTGAATGGAATTCAGCATAACGCTTAATGTAACAGTCGCAATAATTAATAAGGTTGCTATATGTTGCATTACATGTGATTACGTTTGTAAGAACCAATGAGGTTTGTATGTATGTATGTTTGTATGTAGTTGGCATATTGGATTTCAGTGCTTAAATAAAAAAACATTTAAAAAACGACATAAATTATGGTCTGTTCATCATACAAGGCTTGGTATATGACACACAAGTTGCATAGACTACTTTTGTGACACTTTTGGGTGCTTTATTAAACGTTAAAGTGAGTCTCATTGTACTGCCATTCTATTGAATTCAGCCAACAGGACGTTCTTTCAACTACTTCCTTTTTTGTTCAGGAGAAGAAAGGAAGTCATGACAGGTACACATGAGGGTGAGTAAATAATGAACTATCCCTTTAATAACCATTAAATCCATACTAGTCACACTGACAAGTGTTGTGTCTTACCTATGACAGGGTTGTAACACTGCATAGTAAGTGCATTATATTTTACAGCACAAGAACCAATGAGGTACAGCTTTCCTTCACATGAGGTGGCTGTAAAGTTAGTCACATACTTCAGCGCTGGGCCAGTGAGAGTCCAGCAATTACTGAATGGGTCATAATGTTCAACCTCAACAAAGTCCATTGCAGTTCCTATTAATGGAAAGAAAAATTTAAAATCTTACATAAGAATGCAAGAGCTGTCTGTGACTCAGATGAGGCTATTACTTTCTATTATGGAGATAAGTTGTCTAATTCTGCAGGGGAATCTAACCAATTTTATACCCAAAAATAGTTTTCTAAAGCCTCCAGTTATTTTGTTTGTAATATATTTGTTTTCTTACCTCCAATTACATAAATCTCTCCATTGAGAGTTGCAGAGGCGTGGTTCGTCCTGGGCCGCAACATTGGGGCGACTGTGACCCATTTCCCCTCACGAGTGATGTACTTCCAGGTCTCAGTGGTGGACCAGGTGTTGGACTGAGACCCTCTTGATCCTCCTGCGAGTTAGATAAACTAATACTTTCCCACTTTTTTATTTTGTGTTATTTCTAAATTCCGATGAATTAGGAAGATTTAGCTGATTTATCTGCATTTCAAACTGTCCCCATTGGTGATCATGCAACATAAGGCTATAATGCACCCAGCTATTTTCCCAAGTCATCACAAAGTAAATGTTCTGTTACTTTGTACTCTAGTCCCCTCATTTCTAAAGTGGTGTCAGATCTTCTGTGAATCTTAACAGGATTGTCTATAAGACAGGTGACTGTTCTGTCTCATTTTCAAATCCTCCATGCAGATGATGTTCCATTCATGTAACATACCTTTTAAATGTGTGCAGTAAAACTATAAATCTCTCTGATCCTCTCCTCAAAGGGCCCAGTCTCTATTAACACCCCCCAAAAATCTCTAGCTCATCTGTGGTTTTGTTTTCTCTCGGTAAAAATAGAAGTTGTCTCCTGTTCTATTCGTTGATGTCCTTTCATTCTGTTCTTTACTCTCTCTCTCTATCATCCTCTCATTCTGGTTTGAGACAGCGGTGTAGATCTATGGCGAAGACACGTCCCCCAAACTTTGCAAAGCATCAAATCTTCCATTATACAATCAATATTGTGAATAAAATATTCTGGTTTTCCTCCCTCTACAGCCCTGGTTTGAGCAACAGGTCATTTAAAATATCTATTGAAAAGAGTTCAGCTCACCTGTGACATAAACGTTATCATTTAAAGAGACAACAGAATAACCCCATTTATTGTAGTTTGGAAAATCAGGTAGCTGATACCACTGCCCTGTGAAAAAAGGAATTAAATGCACTATTATTTTTGACATCTTTAAAATGCACATTTATATGTAGGATGACACAGGCTCTGGAACACTTTGTGCACTTTCTACTATAATTAACTGTGACCAACATGTGAGACCTTATCACAGGACAACCCCGCAAGAATATAGTAAGGTTATCGTACACTTGCTTGTAATGAAGCAAGAAATGTACACATATGGCCCTATTTTAAGAGTGCTATGCCTTAAGTGCAGCACTATATGATACGTTATACGAGCAAAGTCAGTGGGCATGACCATGAAAATGTTACATTTTCGTGCGAGTATGCGATAAGTCTACCCACAAGTGGGTTGGCGAAATCATACGCACAAAGCGCTAATGGACTGGGTCAAGTACAGTTCAAATCTGAGGTTCTTATCTGGTTATTGCACTGTCTACATCCTATTATATATTTCACTTCATGTCAAGCAACATCGATATAAATTGATATAAACGGACAGCCCATTCATAAGAATTTGGTAGTGTAAATGGGCTGTATGCAAGAATCCCCTGCTCTGTGACTATATTGCCGTCTGCATTGCTCCGGACCACGATGTATGTGTTGTATGTTCTCCTTTGGCCTCTCTTGGCTGTTGGCTCTTGTCCTGCTCACCCATATCTCACCCGCTTGAAATATGCTTTGCTATTCTCCCATTGCTCATTGATTTGTAATGTATATTTGATATATATTTCTCTGTTTATTGTTTTATGTTTAATGTCAGTACAGTGTCCTTGAGCTTTGGAAAGGGGCAATACAAAATAAACTTAATAGGCTACTACTATTATTATTATTATTATAAATCATTTTGATGCACAAATTATGGCTCTTATTAAAAGTGATCGATAGCTCTTTGATATTATCTGCAAGTGCTGAGTTTAGACTTTGCATCGAGATTAGACGTGCTTCTCAAACGTCAAGCGCATTTCTCAGAAAATAGCAATCTGCACTTTGCGCAACTTCATTAACATACAATACACTCACGGTTTGCGCAAATACATACACAGATGTTGACACGAAAATTGCACTTAGAATTAGCACTCTAACGAAAATTGGATAAGACGTAGCACACAGTCTTTGGGCGTACCGCAGTTACGAAAATAAAGCCTGTCAGCTTTTAGGTCAAGCTTACATGTCCCACATCACCCAGTGTCCCAGATTACTCTAATTAACCATATATAAACTTACAAAAAGAACAGATGTGGCAGCTGATGGAAGAATTTGTCCTTACCAAGCTTTGGGTTGTAGAACCCACAGTTTCTGGGCTTCAACCTTACATCCCTTTCTTCATCTTCATCTTCATCATCTGAGTCATCCAGTGATCGACCACCCATAACAAATAAAACCTCCTGCAGGTTGAGGAC